>NW_027310512.1:0-70353 GCF_047496795.1 Chiloscyllium punctatum
ATGTTCAATGGTGTTACCGTCACTGAATCCCCCCTCCACCCCCCACTATCAACATCCTGGGGGTTCCAATTGAGAGAGAATCTAACCATCGCCCACTTGATGTTCAATGGTGTTACCGTCACTGAATCCCCCCCTCCACCCCCACTATCAACATCCTGGGGGTTCCAATTGAGAGAGAATCTAACCATCGCCCCCCCCTTGATGTTCAATGGTGTTACCGTCACTGAATCCCCCCTCCCCCCCCACTATCAACATCCTGGGGGTTCCCATTGAGAGAGAATCTAACCTTCGCCCCCTTGACGTTCAATGGTGTTACCGTCACTGAATCCCCCTCCCTCCCAACTATCAACATCCTGGGGGGGGGGGGGGGGGGGGGGGGGGGGGGGTTCCCATTGAGAGAGAATCTAACCATCGCCCCCTTGATGTTCAATGATGTTACCGTCACTGAATCCCCCCCTCCCCCCACTATCAACATCCTGGGGGTTCCCATTCAGAGAGAATCTAACCATCGCCCCCCTTGATGTTCAATGGTGTTACCGTCACTGAATCCCCCCTCCTCCCCAACTATCAACATCCTGGGGGTTCCCATTGAGAGAGAATCTTACCATCGCCCCCTTGACGTTCAATGGTGTTACCGTCACTGAATCCCCCCTCCCCCCCCCACTATCAACGTCCTGGGGGTTCCCATTGAGAGAGAATCTAACCATCGCCCCCATGACGTTCAATGGTGTTACCGTCACTGAATCCCCCCTCCCCCCACTATCAACATCCTGGGCGTTCCCGTTGAGAGAGAATCTCACCATCGCCCCCTTGACATTCAATGGTGTTACCGTCACAGAATCCCCCCTCCCCCTCCACTATCAACATCCTGGGGGTTCCCGTTGAGAGAGAATCTAATCATCGCCCCCTTGATGTTCAATGGTGTTCCCGTCACTGAATCCCCCCTCCCCCCCCCCCACTATCAACATCCTCGGGGTTCCGATTGAGAGAGAATCTAACCATCGCCCCTTGACGTTCAATGGTGTTACGGTCACTGAATCCCCCCCTCCCCCTCCACTATCAACATCCTGGGGGTTCCCGATTGAGAGAGAATCTAACCATCGCCCCCTTGACGTTCAATGGTGTTACCGTCACTGAATCCCCCTCCCTCCCAACTATCAACATCCTGGGGGTTCCCATTGAGAGAGAATCTAACCATCGCCCCCTTGATGTTCAATGGTGTTACCGTCACTGAATCCCCCCTCCCTCCCAACTATCAACATCCTGGGGGTTCCCATTGAGAGAGAATCTAACCATCGCCCCCTTGACGTTCAATGGTGTTACCGTCACTGAATCCCCCCTCCACCCACTATCAACATCCTGGGTGTTACCATTGAGAGAGAATCTAACCATCGCCCCCCTTGACGTTCAATGGTGTTACCGTCACTGAATCCCCCCTCCCCCCCCCACTATCAACATCCTGGGGGGTTCCCATTGAGAGAGAATCTAACCATCGCCCCCTTGATGTTCAATGGTGTTACCGTCACTGAATCCCCCCCCTCCCCCCCACTATCAACATCCTGGGGGTTCCCATTGAGAGAGAATCTAACCATCGCCCCCTTGATGTTCAATGGTGTTACCGTCACTGAATCCCCCCTCCCCCCCCCCACTATCAACATCCTGGGGGTTCCCATTGAGAGAGAATCTAACCATCGCCCCCTTGATGTTCAATGGTGTTACCGTCACTGAATCCCCCCCTCTCCCCCCCACTATCAACATCCTGGGGGTTCCCATTGAGAGAGAATCTAACCATCGCCCCCTTGACGTTCAATGGTGTTACCGTCACTGAATCCCCCCCTTCCCCCCCCCTCCCCCCTCCCCCTATATCAACATCCTGGGGGTTCCCATTGAGAGAGAATCTAACCATCACCCCCCTTGATGTTCATGGTGTTTCCGTCACTGAATCCCCCCTCCCCCCCACCACTATCAACATTTTGGGGGTTCCCATTGAGAGAGAATCTAACCATCGCCCCCTTGACGTTCAATGTTGTTACCATCACTGAGTCCCCCCTCCCCCCCCCCCCCCCACTATCAACATCCTGGGGGTTCCCATTGAGAGAGAATCTAACCATCGCCCCCTTGATGTTCAATGGTGTTACCGTCACTGAATCCCCCCTCCCCCCACTATCAACATCCTGGGGGTTCCCATTGAGAGAGAATCTAAGCATCGCCCCCCTTGATGTTCAATGGTGTTACCGTCACTGAATCCCCCCTCCCCCCCCACTATCAACATCCTGGGGGTTCCCATTGAGAGAGAATCTAACCATCGCCCCCTTGATGTTCAATCGTGTTACTGTCACTGAATCCCCCCCTCCCCCCCACTATCAACATCCTGGGGGTTCCCATTGAGAGAGAATCTAACCATCGCCCCCTTGATGTTCAATGGTGTTACCGTCACTGAATCCCCCCGACCCCACTATCAACATCCTGGGGGTTCCCATTGAGAGAGAATCTAACCATCGCCCCCCTTGATGTTCAATGGTGTTACCGTCACTGAATCCCCCCCTCCCCCCCCACTATCAACATCCTGGGGGTTCCCATTGAGAGAGAATCTAACCATCGCCCCCTTGATGTTCAATGGTGTTACCGACACTGAATCCCCCCCTCCCCCCCCACTATCAACATCCTGGGGGTTCCCATTGAGAGAGAATCTAACCATTGTCCCCTTGACTTACAATGGTGTTACCGTCACTGAATCCCCCCGACCCCACTATCAACATCCTGGGGGTTCCCATTGAGAGAGAATCGAACCATCGCCCCATTGATGTTCAATGGTGTTACCGTCACTGATTCCCCCCTCCCCCCCACTATCAACATCCTGGGGTTTCCCATTGAGAGAGAATCTAACCAACAAGCCCTTGACGTTCAATGGTGTTACCATCACTGAATCCCCCCCCCCCCCCCCCACTATCAACATCCTGGGGGTTCCCATTGAGAGAGAATCTAACCATCGCCCCCTTGATGTTCAATGGTGTTACCGTCACTGAATCCCCCCCCCCCCCCCCCCACTATCAACATCCTGGGGGTTCCCATTGAGAGAGAATCTAACCATCGCCCCCTTGACGTTCAATGGTGTTACCGTCACTGAATCCCCCCCTCCCCCCACTATCAACATCCTGGGGGTTCCCATTGAGAGAGAATCTAACCAACAAGCCCTTGACGTTCAATGGTGTTACCGTCACTGAATCCCCCCCCCCCCCCCCACTATCAACATCCTGGGGGTTCCATTGAGAGAGAATCTAACCATCGCCCCCTTGATATTCAGTGGTGTTACCGTCACTGAATCCCCCCTCCCCCCCCACTATCAACATCCTGGGGGTTCCCATTGAGAGAGAATCTAACCATCGCCCCCTTGATGTTCAATGGTGTTACCGTCACTGAATCCCCCCTCCCCCCCCCCCCCCCACTATCAACATCCTGGGGGCTTCCCATTGAGAGAGAATCTAACCATCGCCCCCTTGATGTTCAATGGTGTTACCGTCACTGAATCCCCCCTCCACCCCCACTATCAACATCCTGGGGGTTCCAATTGAGAGAGAATCTAACCATCGCCCACTTGATGTTCAATGGTGTTACCGTCACTGAATCCCCCCCTCCACCCCCACTATCAACATCCTGGGGGTTCCAATTGAGAGAGAATCTAACCATCGCCCCCCCCTTGATGTTCAATGGTGTTACCGTCACTGAATCCCCCCTCCCCCCCCACTATCAACATCCTGGGGTTCCCATTGAGAGAGAATCTAACCATCGCCCCCTTGACGTTCAATGGTGTTACCGTCACTGAATCCCCCCCTCCCCCCACTATCAACATCCTGGGGGTTCCCATTGAGAGAGAATCTAACCATCGCCCCCTTGATGTTCAATGGTGTTACCGTCACTGAATCCCCCCGCCCCCCCACTATCAACATCCTGGGGGTTCCCATTGAGAGAGAATCTAACCATCGCCCCCCCCTTGATGTTCAATGGTGTTACCGTCACTGAATCCCCCTCCCCCCCACTATCAACATCCTGGGGGTTCCCATTGAGAGAGAATCTAACCATCGCCCCCTTGATGTTCAATGGTGTTACCGTCACTGAATCCCCCCTCCCCCCCCCCCCCCCCCCCACTATCAACATCCTGGGGGTTCCCATTGAGAGAGAATCTAACCATCGCCCCCTTGACGTTCAATGGTGTTACCGTCACTGAATCCCCCCTCCCCCTTCCCCCCAACTATCAACATCCTGGGGGTTCCTATTGAGAGAGAATCTAACCATCACCCCCTTGATGTTCAATGGTGTTACCGTCACTGAATCCCCCCTCCCCCCCCACTATCAACATCCTGGGGGTTCCCATTGAGAGAGAATCTAACCATCGCCCCCTTGACGTTCAATGGTGTTACCGTCACTGAACCCCCCTACCCCCACTATCAACATCCTGGGGGTTCCCATTGAGAGAGAATCTAACCATCGCCCCCTTGATGTTCAATGGTGTTACCGTCACTGAATCCCCCCTCCCACGCCCCACTATCAACATCCTGGGGGGTTCCCATTGAGAGAGAGAATCTAAGCATCGCCCCCCTTGATGTTCAATGGTGTTATCGTCACTGAATTCCCCCCTCCCCCCACCCACTACTAACATCCTGGGGGTTCCCATTTAGAGAGAATCTAACCATCGCTCCCTTGATGTTCAATGGTGTTACCGTCACTGAATCCCCCCTCCCCCCACTATCAACATCCTGGGGGGTTCCCATTGAGAGAGAATCTAACCATCGCCCCCTTGATGTTCAATGGTGTTACCGTCACTGAATCCCCCCCCTCCCCCCACTATCAACATCCTGGGGGTTCCCATTGAGAGAGAATCTAACCATCGCCCCCCTTGACGTTCAATGGTGTTACCGTCACTGAATCCCCCTTCCCTCCACTATCAACATCCTGGGGGTTCCCATTGAGAGAGAATCTAACCATTGCCCCCTTGACGTTCAATGGTGTTACCGTCACTGAATCCACCCTCCCCCCACTATCAACATCCTGGGGGTTCCCATTGAGAGAGAATCTAACCATCGCCCCCTTGACGTTCAATGGTGTTACCGTCACTGAATCCCCCCTCCCCCCCCCCACTATCAACATCCTGGGGGTTCCCATTGAGAGAGAATCTAACCATCGCCCCCTTGACGTTCAATGGTGTTACCGTCACTGAATCCCCCCTACCCTCCCCCCAACTATCAACATCCTGGGGGTTCCCATTGAGAGAGAATCTAACCATCGCCCCCTTGACGTTCAATGGTGTTACCGTCACTGAATCCCCCCCCTCCCTCCCAACTATCAACATCCTTGGGGTTCCCATTGAGAGAGAATCTAACCATCGCCCCCTTGACGTTCAATGGTGTTACCGTCACTGAATCCCCCCTCCCCCCCCACTATCAACGTCCTGGGGGTTCCCATTGAGAGAGAATCTTACCATCGCCCCCTTGACGTTCAATGGTGTTACCGTCACTGAATCCCCCCCTCCCCCCACTATCAACATCCTGGGCGTTCCCGTTGAGAGAGAATCTCACCATCGCCCCCTTGACATTCAATGGTGTTACCGTCACTGAATCCCCCCTCCCCTCCACTATCAACATCCTGGGGGTTCCCGTTGAGAGAGAATCTAACCATCGCCCCCTTGATGTTCAATGGTGTTACCGTCACTGAATCCCCCCTCCCCCACCCCACTATCAACATCCTGGGGGGTTCCATTGAGAGAGAATCTAACCATCGCCCCCCTTGACGTTCAATGGTGTTACCGTCACTGAATCCCCCCCTCCCCCCCACTATCAACATCCTGGGGGTTCCCATTGAGAGAGAATCTAACCATCGCCCCCTTGATGTTCAATGGTGTTACCGTCACTGAATCCCCCCTCCCCCCCACTATCAACATCCTGGGGGTTCCCATTGAGAGAGAATCTAACCATCGCCCCCTTGACGTTCAATGGTGTTACCGTCACTGAATCCCCCCCTCCCTCCCAACTATCAACATCCTGGGGGTTCCCATTGAGAGAGAATCTAACCATCGCCCCCTTGATGTTCAATGGTGTTACCGTCACTGAATCCCCCCCTCCCCCCCACTATCAACGTCCTGGGGGTTCCGATTGAGAGAGAATCTAACCATCGCCCCCTTGATGTTCAATGGTGTTACCGTCACTGAATCCCCCCCTCACCCCCCCACTATCAACATCCTGGGGGTTCCCATTGAGGGAGAATCTAACCATTGCCCCCTTGACGTTCAATGGTGTTACCGTCACTGAATCCCCCCCTCCCCCCCCCACTATCAACATCCTGGGGGTTCCCATTGAGAGAGAATCTAACCATCACCCCCTTGATGTTCAATGGTGTTACCGTCACTGAATCCCCCCCTCCCCCCCCAACTATCAACATCCTGGGGGTTCCCATTGAGAGAGAATCTAACCATCGCCCCCTTGACGTTCAATGGTGTTACCGTCACTGAATCCCCCCCTCCCCCCCACTATCAACATCCTGGGGGTTCCCATTGAGAGAGAATCTAACCATCGCCCCCTTGACGTTCAATGGTGTTACCGTCACTGAATCCCCCCCTCCCCCCCCCACTATCAACATCCTGGGGGTTCCCATTGAGAGAGAATCTAACCATCGCCCCCTTGATGTTCAATGGTGTTACCGTCACTGAATCCCCCCCTCACCCCCCACTATCAACATCCTGGGGGTTCCCATTGAGAGAGAATCTAACCATCACCCCCTTGACGTTCAATGGTGTTACCGTCACTGAATCCCCCCCTCCCCCCCCACTATCAACATCCTGGGGGTTCCCATTGAGAGAGAATCTAACCATCGCCCCCTTGACGTTCAATGGTGTTACCGTCACTGAATCCCCCCCTCCCCCCCCCACTATCAACATCCTGGGGGTTCCCATTGAGAGAGAATCTAACCATCGCCCCCTTGATGTTCAATGGTGTTACCGTCACTGAATCCCCCCCTCCCCCCCCCAACTATCAACATCCTGGGGGTTCCCATTGAGAGAGAATCTAACCATCGCCCCCTTGACGTTCAATGGTGTTACCGTCACTGAATCCCCCCTCCCCCCCACTATCAACATCCTGGGGGTTCCCATTGAGAGAGAATCTAACCATCGCCCCCTTGACGTTCTATGGTGTTACCGTCACTGAATCCCCCCTCCCCCCCCCACTATCAACATCCTGGGGGTTCCCATTGAGAGAGAATCTAACCATCGCCCCCTTGATGTTCAATGGTGTTACCCTCACTGAATCCCCCCCTCCCCCCCCCACTATCAACATCCTGGGGGTTCCCATTGAGAGAGAATCTAACCATCGCCCCCTTGATGTTCAATGGTGTTACCGTCACTGAATCCCCCCTCCCCCCCCCACTATCAACATCCTGGGGGGTTCCCATTGAGAGAGAATCTAACCATCGCCCCCTTGATGTTCAATGGTGTTACCGTCACTGAATCCCCCCCTCCCCCCACTATCAACATCCTGGGGTTCCCATTGAGAGAGAATCTAACCATCACTCCCTTGACGTTCAATGGTGTTACCGTCACTGAATCCCCCCCCTCCCCCCACTATCAACATCCTGGGGGTTCCCATTGAGAGAGAATCTAACCATCGCCCCCTTGACGTTCAATGGTGTTACCGTCACTGAATTCCCCCCTCCCCCCCCCACTATCAACATCCTGGGGGTTCCCATTGAGAGAGAATCTAACCATCGTCCCTTGACGTTCAATGGTGTTACCGTCACTGAATCCCCCCTCCCCCCACTATCAACATCCTGGGGGATCCCATTGAGAGAGAATCTAACCATCGCCCCCTTGACGTTCAATGGTGTTACCGTCACTGAATCCCCCCTCCCCCCCCCACTATCAACATCCTGGGGTTCCCATTGAGAGAGAATCTAACCATCGTCCCCTTGATGTTCAATGGTGTTACCGTCACTGAATCCCCCCCTCCCCCCCCCACTATCAACATCCTGGGGGTTCCCATTGAGAGAGAATCTAACCATCGCCCCCTTGACGTTCAATGGTGTTACCGTCACTGAATCCCCCCTCCCCCCACTATCAACATCCTGGGGGGTTCCCATTGAGAGAGAATCTAACCATCGCCCCCTTGACGTTCAATGGTGTTACCGTCACTGAATCCCCCCCTCCCCCCCCCCCCACTATCAACATCCTGGGGGTTCCCATTGAGCATCCTGGGGTTCCCATTGAGAGAGAATCTAACCATCGCCCCCTTGATGTTCAATGGTGTTACCGTCACTGAATCCCCCCTCCCCCCCACTATCAACATCCTGGGGGTTCCCATTGAGAGAGAATCTAACCATCGCCCCCTTGATGTTCAATGGTGTTACCGTCACTGAATCCCCCCTCCCCCCCACTATCAACATCCTGGGGGTTCCCATTGAGAGAGAGAGAATCTGACCATCGCCCCCTTGACGTTCAATGGTGTTACCGTCACTGAATCCCCCCTCCCCCCCACTATCAACATCCTGGGGGTTCCCATTGAGAGAGAATCTGACCATCGCCCCCTTGACGTTCAATGGTGTTACCGTCACTGAATCCCCCCCCCCTCCCCCACTATCAACATCCTGGGGGTTCCCATTGAGAGAATCTAACCATCGCCCCCTTGATGTTCAATGGTGTTACCGTCACTGAATCCCCCCCTCCCCCCTCCACTATCAACATCCTGGGGGTTCCCATTGAGAGAGAATCTAACCATCGCCCCCTTGACGTTCAATGGTGTTACCGTCACTGAATCCCCCCCTCCCCCCTCCCCCCACTATCAACATCCTGGGGCTCCCATTGAGAGAGAATCTAACCATCGTCCCCTTGATGTTCAATGGTGTTACCGTCACTGAATCCCCCCTCCCCCCCCCACTATCACATCCTGGGGGTTCCCATTGAGAGAGAATCTAACATTCGCCCCCTTGATGTTCAATGATGTTACCGTCACTGAATCCCCCTCTCCCCCCGCCACTATCAACATCCTGGGGGTTGCCATTGAGAGAGAATCTAACCATCGCCCCCTTGATGTTCAATGGTGTTACCGTCACTGAATCCCCCCTCCCCCCACTATCAACATCCTGGGGGTTCCCATTGAGAGAGAATCTAACCATCGCCCCCTTGACGTTCAATGGTGTTACCGTCACTGAATCCCCCCCCTCCCCCCCACTATCAACATCCTGGGGGTTTCCCATTGAGAGAGAATCTAACCATCGCCCCCTTGATGTTCAATGGTGTTACCGTCACTGAATCCCCCCCTCCCCACTATCAACATCCTGGGGGTTCCCATAGAGAGAGAATCTAACCATCGCCCCCTTGATGTTCAATGGTGTTACCGTCACTGAATCCCCCCCTCACCCCCCACTATCAACATCCTGGGGGTTCCCATTCAGAGAGAATCTAACCATCACCCCCTTGACGTTCAATGGTTTTACCGTCACTGAATCCCACCCTGCCCCCCCACTATCAACATCCTGGGGGTTCCCATTGAGAGAGAATCTAACCATCGCCCCCTTGACGTTCAATGGTGTTACCGTCACTGAATCCCCCCTCCTCCCCACTATCAACATCCTGGGGGTTCCCATTGAGAGAGAATCTAACCATCGCCCCCTTGACGTTCAATGGTGTTACCGTCACTGAATCCCTCCTCCCCCCCCACTATCAACATCCTGGGGGTTCCCATTGAGAGAGAATCTAACCATCGCCCCCTTGATGTTCAATGGTGTTACCGTCACTGAATCCCCCCTCCCCCCACACTATCAACATCCTGGGGGTTCCATTGAGAGAGAATCTGACCATCGCCCCCTTGACGTTCAATGGTGTTACTGTCACTGAATCCCCCCCCCACCCCCCACTATCAACATCCTGGGGGTTCCCATTGAGAGAGAATCTAACCATCGCCCCCTTGACATTCAATGGTGTTACCGTCACTGAATCCCCCTCCCCCCCACTATCAACATCCTGGGGGTTCCCATTGAGAGAGAATCTAACCATCGCCCCCTTGACGTTCAATGGTGTTACCGTCACTGAATCCCCCCCTCCACCCCCACTATCAACATTCTGGGGGGTTCCCATTGAGAGAGAATCTAACCATCGCCCCCTTGATGTTCAATGGTGTTACCGTCACTGAATCCCCCCTCCCACCCCCCCTACTATCAACATCCTGGGGGTTCCCATTGAGAGAGAATCTAACCATCGCCCCCTTGACGTTCAATGGTGTTACCGTCACTGAATCCCACCCTCCCCCCCCACTATCAACATCCTGGGGGTTCCCATTGAGAGAGAATCTAACCATCGCCCCCTTGACGTTCAATGGTGTTACCGTCACTGAATCCCCCCTCCTCCCCACTATCAACATCCTGGGGGTTCCCATTGAGAGAGAATCTAACCATCGCCCGCCCTTGACGTTCAATGGTGTTACCGTCACTGAATCCCTCCTCCCCCCCACTATCAACATCCTGGGGTTCCCATTGAGAGAGAATCTAACCATCGCCCCCTTGATGTTCAATGGTGTTACCGTCACTGAATCCCCCCTCCCCCCACACTATCAACATCCTGGGGGTTCCCATTGAGAGAGAATCTGACCATCGCCCCCTTGACGTTCAATGGTGTTACTGTCACTGAATCCCCCCCACCCCCCACTATCAACATCCTGGGGGTTCCCATTGAGAGAGAATCTAACCATCGCCCCCTTGACGTTCAATGGTGTTACCGTCACTGAATCCCCCCTCCCACCCCCCCTACTATCAACATCCTGGGGGTTCCCATTGAGAGAGAATCTAACCATCGCCCCCTTGACGTTCAATGGTGTTACCGTCACTGAATCCCCCCTCCCCCCCCCACGATCAACATCCTGGGGGTTCCCATTGAGAGAGAATCTAACCATCGCCCCCTTAACGTTCAATGGTGTTACCGTCACTGAATCCCCCCTCCCCCCCCCACGATCAACATCCTGGGGGATCCCATTGAGAGAGAATCTAACCATCGCCCCCTTAACGTTCAATGGTGTTACCGTCACTGAATCCCCCCTCCCCCCGCACTATCAACATCCTGGGGGTTCCCATTGAGAGAGAATCTAAACATTGCCCCCTTGATGTTCAATGGTGTTACCGTCACTGAATCCCCCCTCCCCCCCACTATCAACATCCTGGGGGTTCCCATTGAGAGAGAATCTAACCATCGCCCCCTTGATGTTCAATGGTGTTACCGTCACTGAGTCCCCCTCCCCCCCACTATCAACATCCTGGGGGTTCCCATTGAGAGAGAATCTAACCATCGCCCCTTGACGTTCAATGGTGTTACCGTCACTGAATCCCCCCTCCCCCCCCCCTCCGCCCTCCCTCTATATCAACATCCTGGGGGTTCCCATTGAGAGAGAATCTAACCATCACCCCCTTGATGTTCAATGGTGTTTCCGTCACTGAATCCCCCCTCCCCCCCACCACTATCAACATTTTGGGGGTTCCCATTGAGAGAGAATCTCACCATCGCCCCCTTGACGTTCAATGGTGTTACCATCACTGAGTCCCCCCTCCCCCCCCCCCCCCCACTATCAACATCCTGGGGGTTCCCATTGAGAGAGAATCTAACCATCGCCCCCTTGACGTTCAATGGTATTACTGTCACTGAATCCCCCCTCCCCCCCACTATCAACATCCTGGGGGTTCCCATTGAGAGAGAATCTAACCATCGCCCCCTTGATGTTCAATGGTGTTACCGACACTGAATCCCCCCTCCCCCCCCACTATCAACATCCTGGGGGTTCCCATTGAGAGAGAATCTAACCATTGTCCCCTTGACTTACAATGGTGTTACCGTCACTGAATCCCCCGACCCCACTATCAACATCCTGGGGGTTCCCATTGAGAGAGAATCGAACCATCGCCCCATTGATGTTCAATGGTGTTACCGTCACTGATTCCCCCCTCCCCCCCACTATCAACATCCTGGGGGTTCCCATTGAGAGAGAATCTAACCATCGCCCCCTTGACGTTCAATGGTGTTACTGTCACTGAATCCCCCCCTCCCCCCCACTATCAACATCCTGGGGGTTCCCATTGAGAGAGAATCTAACCATCGCCCCCTTGATGTTCAATGGTGTTACCGACACTGAATCCCCCCTCCCCCCCCACTATCAACATCCTGGGGGTTCCCATTGAGAGAGAATCTAACCATTGTCCCCTTGACTTACAATGGTGTTACCGTCACTGAATCCCCCCGACCCCACTATCAACATCCTGGGGGTTCCCATTGAGAGAGAATCGAACCATCGCCCCATTGATGTTCAATGGTGTTACCGTCACTGATTCCCCCCCCCCCCCCCACTATCAACATCCTGGGGGTTCCCATTGAGAGAGAATCTAACCATCGCCCCCTTGACGTTCAATGGCGTTACCGTCACTGAATCCCCCCTCCCCCCCCCACTATCAACATCCTGGGGGTTCCCATTGAGAGAGAATCTAACCATCACCCCCTTAATGTTCAATGGTGTTACCGTCACTGAATCCCCCCTCCCCCCCCCCCCCCCCCCCCCCCACGATCAACGTCCTGGGGGTTCCCATTGAGAGAGAATCTAACCATCGCCCTCTTGATGTTCAATGGTGTTACCGTCACTGAATCCCCCCTCCTTCCCCCCCACTATCAACATCCTGGGGGTTCCCATTGAGAGAGAATCTAACCATCGCCCCCTTGATGTTCAATGGTGTTACCGTCACTGAATCCCCCCTCCCCCCACTATCAACATCCTGGGGGTTCCCATTGAGAGAGAATCTAACAATCGCCCTCTTGATGTTCAATGGTGTTACCGTCACTGAATCCCCCCTCCTTCCCCCCCACTATCAACATCCTGGGGGTTCCCATTGAGAGAGAATCTAACCATCGCCCCCTTGATATTCAGTGGTGTTACCGTCACTGAATCCCCCTTCCCCCCCCACTATCAACATCCTGGGGCTTCCCATTGAGAGAGAATCTAACCATCGCCCCCTTGTGGTTCAATGGTGTTACCCTCACTGAATCCCCCCTCCCCCTCCACTATCAACATCCTGGGGGTTCCCATTGAGAGAGAATCTAACCATCGCCCACTTGATGTTCAATGGTGTTACCCTCACTGAATCCCCCCTCCCTCCCCCCCACACCCCACTTTCAAAATCCTGGGGGTTCCCATTGAGAGAGAATCTAACCATCGTCCCCTTGATGTTCAATGGTGTTACCGTCACTGAATCCCCCCTCCTCCCGACCCCACTATCAACATCCTGGGGGTTCCCATTGAGAGAGAATCTAACCATCGCCACCTTGATGTTCAATGGTGTTACCGTCACTGAATCCCCCCTCCCCCCGACCCCACTATCAACATCCTGGGGGTTCCCATTGAGAGAGAATCTAACCATCACCCCCTTGATGTTCAATGGTGTTACCGTCACTGAATCCCCCCCTCCCCCCCCAACTATCAACATCCTGGGGGTTCCCATTGAGAGAGAATCTAACCATCGCCCCCTTGACGTTCAATGGTGTTACCGTCACTGAATCCCCCCTCCCCCCCCACTATCAACATCCTGGGGGTTCCCATTGAGAGAGAATCTAACCATCGCCCCCTTGACGTTCAATGGTGTTACCGTCACTGAATCCCCCCTCGCCCCCCCCACTATCAACATCCTGGGGGTTCCAATTGAGAGAGAATCTGACCATCGCCCCCTTGATGTTCAATGGTGTTACCGTCACTGAATCCCCCCCCTCCCCCCACTATCAACATCCTGGGGGTTCCCATTGAGAGAGAATCTAACCATCGCCCCCTTGACTTTCAATGGTGTTACTGTCACTGAATCCCCCCTCCCCCCACTATCAACATCCTGGGGGTTCCCATTGAGAGAGAATCTAACCATCGCCCTCTTGATGTTCAATGGTGTTACCGTCACTGAATCCCCCCTCCTTGCCCCCCACTATCAACATCCTGGGGGTTCCCATTGAGAGAGAATCTAACCATCGCCCCCTTGATATTCAGTGGTGTTACCGTCACTGAATCCCCCCTCCCCCCACTATCAACATCCTGGGGGTTCCCATTGAGAGAGAATCTAACCATCACCCCCTTGATGTTCAATGGTGTTACCGTCACTGAATGCCCCCTCCCCCCCCACTATCAACTTCCTGGGGGTTCCCATTGAGAGAGAATCTAACCATCGCCCCCTTGATGTTCAATAGTGTTACCGTCACTGAATCCCCCTCCCCCCACTATCAACATCCTGGGGGTTCCCATTGAGAGAGAATCTAACCATCGCCCCCTTGACGTTCAATGGTGTTACCGTCACTGAATCCCCCCTCCCCCCCCCCACTATCAACATCCTGGGGGTTCCAATTGAGAGAGAATCTGACCATCGCCCCCTTGATGTTCAATGGTGTTACCGACACTGAATCCCCCCTCCCCCCACTATCAACATCCTGGGGGTTCCCATTGAGAGAGAATCTAACCATCGCCCTCTTGATGTTCAATGGTGTTACCGTCACTGAATCCCCCCTCCTTGCCCCCCACTATCAACATCCTGGGGGTTCCCATTGAGAGAGAATCTAACCATCACCCCCTTGATGTTCAATGGTGTTACCGTCACTGAATGCCCCCTCCCCCCCCACTATCAACTTCCTGGGGGTTCCCATTGAGAGAGAATCTAACCATCGTCCCCTTGATGTTCAATGGTGTTACCGTCACTAAATCCCCCCCACCCCCACTATCAACATCCTGGGGGTTCCCATTGAGAGAGAATCTAACCATCGCCCCATTGACGTTCAATGGTGTTACCGTCACTGAATCCCCCCTCCCCCCCCCCACTATCAACATCCTGGGGGTTCCAATTGAGAGAGAATCTGACCATCGCCCCCTTGATGTTCAATGGTGTTACCGACACTGAATCCCCCCTCCCCCCACTATCAACATCCTGGGGGTTCCCATAGAGAGAGAATCTAACCACCGTACCCTTGACGTACAATGGTGTTACCGTCACTGAATCCCACCTCCCACCCCCCACTATCAACATCCTGGGGGTTCCCATAGAGAGAGAATCAACCATCGTCCCCTTGACGTTCAATGGTGTTACCGTCACTGAATCCCCCTCACCCCCCCCCACTATCAACATCCTTGGGGTTCCCGTTGAGAGAGAATCTCACCATCGCCCCCTTGACGTTCAATGGTGTTACCGTCACTGAATCCCACCTCCCCCCACTATCAACATCCTGGGGGTTCCCATTGAGAGAGAATCTAACCATCGCCCCCTTGACGTTCAATGGTGTTACCGTCACTGAATCCCCCCTCCCCCCCCACTATCAACATCCTGGGGGTTCCCATTGAGAGAGAATCTAACCATCGCCCCCTTGACGTTCAATGGTGTTACCGTCACTGAATCCCCCCTCCCCCCACTATCAACATCCTGGGGGTTCCCATTGAGAGAGAATCTAACCATCACCCCCTTGATGTTCAATGGTGTTACCGTCACTGAATGCCCCCTCCCCCCCCACTATCAACTTCCTGGGGGTTCCCATTGAGAGAGAATCTAACCATCGTCCCCTTGATGTTCAATGGTGTTACCGTCACTAAATCCCCCCCACCCCCACTATCAACATCCTGGGGGTTCCCATTGAGAGAGAATCTAACCATCGCCCCATTGACGTTCAATGGTGTTACCGTCACTGAATCCCCCCTCCCCCCCCCCACTATCAACATCCTGGGGTTTCCAATTGAGAGAGAATCTGACCATCGCCCCCTTGATGTTCAATGGTGTTACCGACACTGAATCCCCCCTCCCCCCACTATCAACATCCTGGGGGTTCCCATAGAGAGAGAATCTAACCACCGTACCCTTGACGTACAATGGTGTTACCGTCACTGAATCCCACCTCCCACCCCCCACTATCAACATCCTGGGGGTTCCCATAGAGAGAGAATCAACCATCGTCCCCTTGACGTTCAATGGTGTTACCGTCACTGAATCCCCCTCACCCCCCCCCACTATCAACATCCTTGGGGTTCCCGTTGAGAGAGAATCTCACCATCGCCCCCTTGACGTTCAATGGTGTTACCGTCACTGAATCCCCCCTCCCCCCACTATCAACATCCTGGGGGTTCCCATTGAGAGAGAATCTAACCATCGCCCCCTTGACGTTCAATGGTGTTACCGTCACTGAATCCCCCCTCCCCCCCCACTATCAACATCCTGGGGGTTCCCATTGAGAGAGAATCTAACCATCGCCCCCTTGACGTTCAATGGTGTTACCGTCACTGAATCCCCCTCACCCCCCCCACTATCAACATCCTGGGGGTTCCCATTGAGAGAGAATCTAACCATCGCCCCCTTGATGTTCAATGGTGTTACCGTCACTGAATCCCCCCTCCCCCCCCACTATCAACATCCTGGGGGTTCCCATTGAGAGAGAATCTAACCATCGCCCCCTTGATATTCAATGGTGTTACCGTCACTGAATCCCCCTTCCCCCCCCACTATCAACATCCTGGGGGTTCCCATTGAGAGAGAATCTAACCATCGCCCCCTTGACGTTCAATGGTGTTACCGTCACTTAATCCCCCCTCCCCCCCCACTATCAACATCCTGTGGGTTCCCATTGAGAGAGAATCTAACCATCGCCCCCTTGATATTCAATGGTGTTACCGTCACTGAATCCCCCTTCCCCCCCCCACTATCAACATCCTGGGGCTTCCCATTGAGAGAGAATCTAACCATCGCCCCCTTGATGTTCAATGGTGTTACCGTCACTGAATCCCCCCTCCCCTCCACCCACTATCAACATCCTGGGGGTTCCCATTGAGAGAGAATCTAACCATCGCCCCCTTGACGTTCAATGGTGTTACCGTCACTGAATACCCCCTCCCCCACCCCACTATCAACATCCTGGGGGTTCCCATTGAGAGAGAATCTAACCATCGCCCCCTTGATGTTCAATGGTGTTACCGTCACTGAATCCCCCCCTTCCCCCCCCCACTATCAACATCCTGGGGGTTCCCATTGAGAGAGAATCTATCCATCGACCCTTGACGTTCAATAGTGTTACCGTCACTGAATCCCCCCCTTCCCCCCCCACTATCAACATCCTGGGGGTTCCGGTTGAGAGAGAATCTCACCATCGCCCCCTTGATGTTCAATGGAGTTACCGTCACTGAATCCCCCCTCCCCCCACTATCAACGTCCTGGGGGTTCCCATTGAGAGAGAATCTAACCATCGCCCCCTTGATGTTCAATGGTGTTACCGTCACTGAATCCCCCCCCTCCCCTCCACTATCAACATCCTGGGGGTTCCCATTGAGAGAGAATCTAACCATCGTCCCTTGACGTTCAATGGTGTTACCGTCACTGAATCCCCCCTCCCCCCCCACTATCAACATCCTGGGGGTTCCCATTGAGAGAGAATCTAACCATCGCCCCCTTGACGTTCAATGGTGTTACCGTCACTGAATCCCCCCTCCCCCCCCCACTATCAACATCCTGGGGGGTTCCCATTGAGAGAGAATCTAACCATCGCCCCCTTGACGTTCAATGGTGTTAACGTCACTGAATCCCCCCTCCCCCCCCCCCACCCCACTATCAACATCCTGGGGGTTCCCATTGAGAGAGAATCTAACCATCACCCCCTTGATGTTCAATGGTGTTACCGTCGCTGAATCCCCCCTCCCCCCACTATCAACATCCTGGGGGTTCCCATTGAGAGAGAATCGAACCATCGCCCCCTTGATGTTCAATGGTGTTACCGTCACTGAATCCCCCCCTCGCCCCCCCACAATCAACATCCTGGGGGTTCCCATTGAGAGAGAATCTAACCATCACCCCCTTGATGTTCAATGGTGTTACCGTCACTGAATGCCCCCATCCCCCCACTATCAACATCCTGGGGGTTCCCATTGAGAGAGAATCTAACCATCGCCCCCTTGATGTTCAATCGTGTTACCGTCACTGAATCCCCCCTCCCCCCCACTATCAACATCCTGGGGGTTCCCATTGAGAGAGAATCTAACCATCGCCCCCTTGACGTTCAATGGTGTTACTGTCACTGAATCCCCCCCTCCCCCCCACTATCAACATCCTGGGGGTTCCCATTGAGAGAGAATCTAACCATCGCCCCCTTGATGTTCAATGGTGTTACCGTCACTGAATCCCCCTCTCCACCCACTATCAACATCCTGGGGGTTCCAATTGAGAGAGAATCTGACCATCGCCCCCTTGACGTTCAATGGTGTTACCGTCACTGAATCCCCCCCTCCACCCACTATCAACATCCTGGGTGTTCCAATTGAGAGAGAATCTAACCATCGCCCCCTTGATGTTCAATGGTGTTACCGTCACTGAATCCCCCCCTCCACCCACTATCAACATCCTGGGGGTTCCCATTGAGAGAGAATCTAACCATCGCCCCCTTGACGTTCAATGGTGTTACCGTCACTGAATCCCCCCGACCCCACTATCAACATCCTGGGGGTTCCCATTGAGAGAGAATCGAACCATCGCCCCATTGATGTTCAATGGTGTTACCGTCACTGAATCCCCCCTCCCCCCCCCACTATCAACATCCTGGGGGTTCCCATTGAGAGAGAATCTAACCATTGCCCCCTTGATGTTCAATGGTGTTACTGTCACTGAATCCCCCTCTCCCCCCCCCCCCACTATCAACATCCTGGGGGTTCCCATTGAAAGAGAATCTAACCATCACCCCCTTGATGTTCAATGGTGTTACCGTCACTGAATCCCCCCCTCCCCCCCACTATCAACATCCTGGGGGTTCCCATTGAGAGAGAATCTAACCATCGCCCCCTTGACGTTCAATGGTGTTACCGTCACTGAAACCCCCCTCCCCCCCCCACTATCAACATCCTGGGGGTTCCCATTGAGAGAGAATCTAACCATCACCCCCTTCATGTTCAATGGTGTTACCGTCACTGAATCCCCCCTCCCCCCCACTATCAACATCCTGGGGGTTCCCATTGAGAGAGAATCTAACCATCGCCCCCTTGATGTTCAATGGTGTTACCGTCACTGAATCCCCCCCTCCCCCCCACTATCAACATCCTGGGGGTTCCCATTGAGAGAGAATCTAACCATCGCCCCCTTGACGTTCAATGGTGTTACTGTCACTGAATCCCCCCCCCCCCCCACTATCAACATCCTGGGGGTTCCCATTGAGAGAGAATCTAACCATCGCCCCCTTGACGTTCAATGGTGTTACCGTCACAGAATCCCCCTCTCCCCCCCCCCCCACTATCAACATCCTGGGGGTTCCCATTGAGAGAGAATCTAACCATCACCCCCTTGATGTTCAATGGTGTTACCGTCACTGAATCCCCCCTCCCCCCCACTATCAACATCCTGGGGGTTCCCATTGAGAGAGAATCTAACCATCGCCCCCTTGATGTTCAATGGTGTTACCGTCACTGAATCCCCCCTCCCCCCCCACAATCAACATTCTGGGGGTTCCCATTGAGAGAGAATCTAACCATCGCCCCCTTGATGTTCAATGGTGTTACCCTCACTGAATCCCCCCTCCCTCCCCCCCCCCACTATCAACATCCTGGGGGTTCCCATTGAGAGAGAATCTAACCATCGCCCCCTTGATGTTCAATGGTGTTACCGTCACTGAATCCCCCCTCCCTCCCCCCCCCCCCACTATCAACATCCGGGGGGTTCCCATTGAGAGAGAATCTAACCATCGCCCCCTTGACGTTCAATGGTGTTACCGTCACTGAATCCCCCCTCCCCCCCCACTATCAACATCCTGGGGGTTCCCATTGAGAGAGAATCTAACCATCGCCCCCTTGACGTTCAATGGTGTTACCGTCACTGAATCCCCCCTCCCCCCACTATCAACATCCTGGGGGTTCCCATTGAGAGAGAATCTAACCATCGCCCCCTTGACGTTCAATGGTGTTACCGTCACTGAATCCCCCCCTCCCCCACTATCAACATCCTGGGGGTTCCCATTGAGAGAGAATCTAACCATCGCCCCCTTGATGTTCAATGGTGTTACCGTCACTGAATCCCCCCGCCCCCCCACTATCAACATCCTGGGGGTTCCCATTGAGAGAGAATCTAACCATCGCCCCCTTGATGTTCAATGGTGTTACCGTCACTGAATCCCCCTCCCCCCACTATCAACATCCTGGGGGTTCCCATTGAGAGAGAATCTAACCATCGCCCCCTTGATGTGCAATGGTGTTACCGTCACTGAATCCCCCCTCCCCCCCCCCCCCCCACTATCAACATCCTGGGGGTTCCCATTGAGAGAGAATCTAACCATTGCCCCCTTGACGTTCAATGGTGTTACCGTCACTGAACCCCCCTCCCCCCACTATCAACATCCTGGGGGTTCCCATTGAGAGAGAATCTAACCATCGCCCCCTTGATGTTCAATGGTGTTACCGTCACTGAATCCCCCCTCCCACCCCCCACTATCAACATCCTGGGGGTTCCCATTGAGAGAGAATCTAAGCATCGCCCCCCTTGATGTTCAATGGTGTTACCGTCACTGAATCCCCCCTCCCCCCACCCACTACTAACATCCTGGGGGTTCCTATTGAGAGAGAATCTAACCATCGCCCCCTTGACGTTCAATGGTGTTACCGTCACTGAATCCCCCCCTCCCTCCCAACTATCAACATCCTTGGGGTTCCCATTGAGAGAGAATCTAACCATCGCCCCCTTGACGTTCAATGGTGTTACCGTCACTGAATCCCCCCCCTCCCCCCCCCCACTATCAACGTCCTGGGGGTTCCCATTGAGAGAGAATCTAACCATCGCCCCCTTGACGTTCAATGGTGTTACCGTCACTGAATCCCCCCTCCCCCCACTATCAACATCCTGGGCGTTCCCGTTGAGAGAGAATCTCACCATCGCCCCCTTGACATTCAATGGTGTTACCGTCACTGAATCCCCCCTCCCCTCCACTATCAACATCCTGGGGGTTCCCGTTGAGAGAGAATCTAACCATCGCCCCCTTGATGTTCAATGGTGTTACCGTCACTGAATCCCCCCTCCCCCACCCCACTATCAACATCCTGGGGGTTCCGATTGAGAGAGAATCTAACCATCGCCCCCTTGATGTTCAATGGTGTTACCGTCACTGAATCCCCCCTCCCCCCCACTATCAACATCCTGGGGGTTCCCATTGAGAGAGAATCTAACCATCGCCCCCTTGACGTTCAATGGTGTTACGGTCACTGAATCCCCCCTCCCTCCCAACTATCAACATCCTGGGGGTTCCCATTGAGAGAGAATCTAACCATCGCCCCCTTGATGTTCAATGGTGTTACCGTCACTGAATCCCCCCTCCCCCCCACTATCAACATCCTGGGGGTTCCGATTGAGAGAGAATCTAACCATCGCCCCCTTGATGTTCAATGGTGTTACCCTCACTGAATCCCCCCCTCAACCCCCCACTATCAACATCCTGGGGGTTCCCATTGAGGGAGAATCTAACCATTGCCCCCTTGACGTTCAATGGTGTTACCGTCACTGAATCCCCCCTCCCCCCCCACTATCAACATCCTGGGGGTTCCCATTGAGAGAGAATCTAACCATCGCCCCCTTGATGTTCAATGGTGTTACCCTCACTGAATCCCCCCCTCAACCCCCCACTATCAACATCCTGGGGGTTCCCATTGAGGGAGAATCTAACCATTGCCCCCTTGATGTTCATTGGTGTTACTGTCACTTAATCCCCCTCTCCCCCCCCCCCACTATCAACATCCTGGGGGTTCCCATTGAAAGAGAATCTAACCATCACCCCCATTGAAAGAGAATCTAACCATCACCCCCTTGATGTTCAATGGTGTTACCGTCACTGAATCCTCCCCCCCCCCCCCACTATCAACATCCTGGGGGTTCCCATTGAGAGAGAATCTAACCATCGCCCCCTTGATGTTCAATGGTGTTACCGTCACTGAATCCCCCCTCCCCCCCACTATCAACATCCTGGGGGTTCCGATTGAGAGAGAATCTAACCATCGCCCCCTTGATGTTCAATGGTGTTACTGTCACTGAATCCCCCCCTCAACCCCCCACTATCAACATCCTGGGGGTTCCCATTGAGGGAGAATCTAACCATTGCCCCCTTGACGTTCAATGGTGTTACCGTCACTGAATCCCCCCTCCCCCCCCACTATCAACATCCTGGGGGTTCCCATTGAGAGAGAATCTAACCATCGCCCCCTTGATGTTCAATGGTGTTACCGTCACTGAATCCCCCCCCCCCTCCCACTATCAACATCCTGGGGGTTCCCATTGAGAGAGAATCTAACCATCGCCCCCTTGATGTTCAATGGTGTTACCGTCACTGAATCCCCCCCTCCCCCCCACTATCAACATCCTGGGGGTTCCCATTGAGAGAGAATCTAACCATCGCCCCCTTGATGTTCAATGGTGTTACCGTCACTGAATCCCCCCCCCCCCACTATCAACATCCTGGGGGTTCCCATTGAGAGAGAATCTAACCATCACCCCCTTGATGTTCAATGGTGTTACCGTCACTGAAAACCCCCCTCACCCCCCCCCCACTATCAACATCCTGGGGGTTCCCATTGAGAGAGAATCTAACCATGGCCCCCTTGATCTTCAATGGTGTTACCGTCACTGAATCCCCCCCTCCACCCACTATCAACATCCTGGGGGTTCCAATTGAGAGAGAATCTGACCATCGCCCCCTTGACGTTCAATGGTGTTACCGTCACTGAATCCCCCCCTCCCCCCACTATCAACATCCTGGGGGTTCCAATTGAGAGAGAATCTAACCATCGCCCCCTTGATGTTCAATGGTGTTACCGTCACTGAATCCCCCCCTCCACCCACTATCAACATCCTGGGGTTCCCATTGAGAGAGAATCTAACCATCGCCCCCTTGACGTTCAATGGTGTTACCGTCACTGAATCCCCCCCGACCCCACTATCAACATCCTGGGGGTTCCCATTGAGAGAGAATCGAACCATCGCCCCATTGATGTTCAATGGTGTTACCGTCACTGAATCCCCCCTGCCCCCCCCCCACTATCAACATCCTGGGGGTTCCCATTGAGAGAGAATCTAACCAACAAGCCCTTGACGTTCAATGGTGTTACCGTCACTGAATCCCCCCCTCCCCCCCCACTATCAACATCCTGGGGGTTCCCATTGAGAGAGAATCGAACCATCGCCCCATTGATGTTCAATGGTGTTACCGTCACTGAATCCCCCCCCCCCCACTATCAACATCCTGGGGGTTCCCATTGAGAGAGAATCTAACCATCGCCCCCTTAATGTTCAATGGTGTTACCGTCACTGAATCCCCCCTCCCCCCCCACTATCAACATCCTGGGGGTTCCCATTGAGAGAGAATCTAACCATCACCCCCTTTATGTTCAATGGTGTTACCGTCACTGTATGCCCCCCTCCCCCCCACTATCACCATCCTGGGGGTTCCCATTGAGAGAGAATCTAACCATCGCCCCCTTGATGTTCAATGGTGTTACCGTCACTGAATCCCCCCTCCCCCCACCCACTATCAACATCCTGGGGGTTCCCATAGAGAGAGAATCTAACCATCGCCCCCTTGACGTTCAATGGTGTTACCGTCACTGAATCCCCCTCACCCCCCTCCCACTGTCAACATCCTTGGGGTTCCCGTTGAGAGAGAATCTAACCATCGCCCCCTTGATGTTCAATGGTGTTACCGTCACTGAATCCCCCCTCCACCCACTATCAACATCCTGGGGGTTCCCATTGAGAGAGAATCTAACCATCGCCCCCTTGACGTTCAATGGTGTTACCGTCACTGAATCCCCCCTCCTTCCCCCCCACTATCAACATCCTGGGGGTTCCCATTGGGAGAGAATCTAACCATCGCCCCCTTGATATTCAATGGTGTTACCGTCACTGAATCCCCCCTCCCCCCCCCACTATCAACATCCTGGGGGTTCCCATTGAGAGAGAATGTAACGATCGCACCCTTGATGTTCAATGGTGTTACCGTCACTGAATCGCCCCTCCCCCTCCACTATCAACATCCTGGGGGTTCCCATTGAGAGAGAATCTAACCATAGCCCCCTTGATGTTCAATGGTGTTACCGTCACTGAATCCCCCCCCTCCCCCCACTATCAACATCCTGGGGATTACCATTGAGAGAGAATCTAACCATTGTCCCCTTGATGTTCAATGGTGTTACCGTCACAGAATCCCCCCTCCTCCCCCACCCACTATCAACATCCTGGGGATTCCCATTGAGAGAGAATCTAACCATCGCCCCCTTGATGTTCAGTGGTGTTACCGTCACTGAATCCCCCCCTCCCCCCCCCCCCCCCCACTATCAACATCCTGGGGGGGGGGGGGGGGGGGGTTCCCATTGAGAGAGAATCTAACCATCGCCCCCTTGATGTTCAATGGTGTTACCGTCACTGAATCCCCCCTCCCCCCCCACTATCAACATCCTGGGGGTTCCCATTGAGAGAGAATCTAACCATCGCCCCCTTGATGTTCAATGGTGTTACCGTCACTGAATCCCCCCCTCCCCCCCCAGTATCAACATCCTGGGGGTTCCCACTGAGAGAGAATCTAACCATCGCCCCCTTAATGTTCAATGGTGTTACCGTTACTGAATCCCCCCTCCCCCCACTATCAACATCCTGGGGGTTCCCATTGAGAGAGAATCTAACCATCGCCCCCTTGATGTTCAATGGTGTTACCGTCACTGAATCCCCCCTCCTTCCCCCCCACTATCAACATCCTGGGGGTTCCCATTGAGAGAGAATCTAACCATCGCCTCCTTGATGTTCAATGGTGTTACCGTCACTGAATCCATCCTCCCCCCCACTATCAACATCCTGGGGGTTCCCATTGAGAGAGAATCTAACCATCGCCCCCTTGACGTTCAATGGTGTTACCGTCACTGAATCCCCCCCTCCCCCACTATCAACATCCTGGGGGTTCCCATTGAGAGAGAATCTAACCATCGCCCCCTTGATGTTCAATGGTGTTACCGTCACTGAATCCCCCCGCCCCCCCACTATCAACATCCTGGGGGTTCCCATTGAGAGAGAATCTAACCATCGCCCCCTTGATGTTCAATGGTGTTACCGTCACTGAATCCCCCTCCCCCCACTATCAACATCCTGGGGGTTCCCATTGAGAGAGAATCTAACCATCGCCCCCTTGATGTGCAATGGTGTTACCGTCACTGAATCCCCCCTCCCCCCCCCCCCCCCACTATCAACATCCTGGGGGTTCCCATTGAGAGAGAATCTAACCATTGCCCCCTTGACGTTCAATGGTGTTACCGTCACTGAACCCCCCTCCCCCCACTATCAACATCCTGGGGGTTCCCATTGAGAGAGAATCTAACCATCGCCCCCTTGATGTTCAATGGTGTTACCGTCACTGAATCCCCCCTCCCACCCCCCACTATCAACATCCTGGGGGTTCCCATTGAGAGAGAATCTAAGCATCGCCCCCCTTGATGTTCAATGGTGTTACCGTCACTGAATCCCCCCTCCCCCCACCCACTACTAACATCCTGGGGGTTCCTATTGAGAGAGAATCTAACCATCGCCCCCTTGACGTTCAATGGTGTTACCGTCACTGAATCCCCCCCTCCCTCCCAACTATCAACATCCTTGGGGTTCCCATTGAGAGAGAATCTAACCATCGCCCCCTTGACGTTCAATGGTGTTACCGTCACTGAATCCCCCCCCTCCCCCCCCCCACTATCAACGTCCTGGGGGTTCCCATTGAGAGAGAATCTAACCATCGCCCCCTTGACGTTCAATGGTGTTACCGTCACTGAATCCCCCCTCCCCCCACTATCAACATCCTGGGCGTTCCCGTTGAGAGAGAATCTCACCATCGCCCCCTTGACATTCAATGGTGTTACCGTCACTGAATCCCCCCTCCCCTCCACTATCAACATCCTGGGGGTTCCCGTTGAGAGAGAATCTAACCATCGCCCCCTTGATGTTCAATGGTGTTACCGTCACTGAATCCCCCCTCCCCCACCCCACTATCAACATCCTGGGGGTTCCGATTGAGAGAGAATCTAACCATCGCCCCCTTGATGTTCAATGGTGTTACCGTCACTGAATCCCCCCTCCCCCCCACTATCAACATCCTGGGGGTTCCCATTGAGAGAGAATCTAACCATCGCCCCCTTGACGTTCAATGGTGTTACGGTCACTGAATCCCCCCTCCCTCCCAACTATCAACATCCTGGGGGTTCCCATTGAGAGAGAATCTAACCATCGCCCCCTTGATGTTCAATGGTGTTACCGTCACTGAATCCCCCCTCCCCCCCACTATCAACATCCTGGGGGTTCCGATTGAGAGAGAATCTAACCATCGCCCCCTTGATGTTCAATGGTGTTACCCTCACTGAATCCCCCCCTCAACCCCCCACTATCAACATCCTGGGGGTTCCCATTGAGGGAGAATCTAACCATTGCCCCCTTGACGTTCAATGGTGTTACCGTCACTGAATCCCCCCTCCCCCCCCCACTATCAACATCCTGGGGGTTCCCATTGAGAGAGAATCTAACCATCGCCCCCTTGATGTTCAATGGTGTTACCCTCACTGAATCCCCCCCTCAACCCCCCACTATCAACATCCTGGGGGTTCCCATTGAGGGAGAATCTAACCATTGCCCCCTTGATGTTCATTGGTGTTACTGTCACTGAATCCCCCTCTCCCCCCCCCCCCACTATCAACATCCTGGGGGTTCCCATTGAAAGAGAATCTAACCATCACCCCCTTGATGTTCAATGGTGTTACCGTCACTGAATCCTCCCCCCCCCCCCACTATCAACATCCTGGGGGTTCCCATTGAGAGAGAATCTAACCATCGCCCCCTTGATGTTCAATGGTGTTACCGTCACTGAATCCCCCCTCCCCCCCACTATCAACATCCTGGGGGTTCCGATTGAGAGAGAATCTAACCATCGCCCCCTTGATGTTCAATGGTGTTACTGTCACTGAATCCCCCCCTCAACCCCCCACTATCAACATCCTGGGGGTTCCCATTGAGGGAGAATCTAACCATTGCCCCCTTGACGTTCAATGGTGTTACCGTCACTGAATCCCCCCTCCCCCCCCCACTATCAACATCCTGGGGGTTCCCATTGAGAGAGAATCTAACCATCGCCCCCTTGATGTTCAATGGTGTTACCGTCACTGAATCCCCCCCCCCCTCCCACTATCAACATCCTGGGGGTTCCCATTGAGAGAGAATCTAACCATCGCCCCCTTGATGTTCAATGGTGTTACCGTCACTGAATCCCCCCCTCCCCCCCACTATCAACATCCTGGGGGTTCCCATTGAGAGAGAATCTAACCATCGCCCCCTTGATGTTCAATGGTGTTACCGTCACTGAATCCCCCCCCCCCCACTATCAACATCCTGGGGGTTCCCATTGAGAGAGAATCTAACCATCACCCCCTTGATGTTCAATGGTGTTACCGTCACTGAAAACCCCCCTCACCCCCCCCCCACTATCAACATCCTGGGGGTTCCCATTGAGAGAGAATCTAACCATCGCCCCCTTGATGTTCAATGGTGTTACCGTCACTGAATCCCCC
This sequence comes from Chiloscyllium punctatum, assembly GCF_047496795.1. Lineage (NCBI taxonomy): Eukaryota > Metazoa > Chordata > Chondrichthyes > Orectolobiformes > Hemiscylliidae > Chiloscyllium > Chiloscyllium punctatum. The sequence continues at coordinate 27,612 of NW_027310512.1, forward strand.
CTCCCCCCCCCACAATCAACTTCCTGGGGGTTCCCATTGAGAGAGAATCTAACCATCGCCCCCTTGACGTTCAATGGTGTTACCGTCACTGAATCCCCCCTCCCCCCCCCCACTATCAACATCCTGGGGGTTCCCATTGAGAGAGAATCTAACCATCGCCCCCTTGATGTTCAATGGTGTTACCGTCACTGAATCCCCCCTCCCCCCCACTATCAACATCCTGGGGGTTCCGATTGAGAGAGAATCTAACCATCGCCCCCTTGATGTTCAATGGTGTTACCGTCACTGAATCCCCCCCTCACCCCCCCACTATCAACATCCTGGGGGTTCCCATTGAGGGAGAATCTAACCATTGCCCCCTTGACGTTCAATGGTGTTACCGTCACTGAATCCCCCCTCCCCCCCCCACTATCAACATCCTGGGGGTTCCCATTGAGAGAGAATCTAACCATTGCCCCCTTGATGTTCAATGGTGTTACTGTCACTGAATCCCCCTCTCCCCCCCCCCCACTATCAACATCCTGGGGGTTCCCATTGAGAGAGAATCTAACCATCGCCCCCTTGATGTTCAATGGTGTTACCGTCACTGAATCCCCCCTCCCCCCCCCACTATCAACATCCTGGGGGTTCCCATTGAGAGAGAATCTAACCATCGCCCCCTTGACGTTCAATGGTGTTACCGTCACTGAAACCCCCCGACCCCACTATCCACATCCTGGGGGTTCCCATTGAGAGAGAATCTAACCATCGCCCCCTTGATGTTCAATGGTGTTACCCTCACTGAATCCCCCCTCCCTCCCCCCCCCCCACTATCAACATCCGGGGGGTTCCCATTGAGAGAGAATCTAACCATCGCCCCCTTGACGTTCAATGGTGTTACCGTCACTGAATCCCCCCTCCCCCCCCACTATCAACATCCTGGGGGTTCCCATTGAGAGAGAATCTAACCATCGCCCCCTTGACGTTCAATGGTGTTACCGTCACTGAATCCCCCCTCCCCCCACTATCAACATCCTGGGGGTTCCCATTGAGAGAGAATCTAACCATTGCCCCTTGATGTTCAATGGTGTTACCGTCACTGAATCCCCCCACCCCCCCCACTATCAACATCCTGTGGGTTCCCATTGAGAGAGAATCTAACCATCGCCCCCTTGATGTTCAATGGTGTTACCGTCACTGAATCCCCCCGCCTCCACTATCAACATCCTGGGGGTTCCCATTGAGAGAGAATCTAACCATCACCCCCTTGATGTTCAATGGTGTTACCGTCACTGAATCCCCCCCCCCCCCTCACTATCAACATCCTGGGGGTTCCCATTGAGAGAGAATCTAACCATCGCCCCCTTGATGTTCAATGGTGTTACCGTCACTGAATCCCCCCTCCCCCCCACCACTATCAACATCCTGGGGGTTCCCATTGAGAGAGAATCTAACCATCGCCCCCTTGACGTTCAATGGTGTTACCGTCACTGAATCCCCCCCCTCCCCCACTGTCAACATCCTGGGGGTTCCCATTGAGAGAGAATCTAACCATCGCCCCCTTGATGTTCAATGGTGTTACCGTCACTGAATCCCCCCCTCCACCCACTATCAACATCCTGGGGGTTCCAATTGAGAGAGAATCTGACCATCGCCCCCTTGACGTTCAATGGTGTTACCGTCACTGAATCCCCCCCTCCCCCCACTATCAACATCCTGGGGGTTCCCATTGAGAGAGAATCTAACCATCGCCCCCTTGATGTTCAATGGTGTTACCGTCACTGAATCCCCCCCTCCACCCACTATCAACATCCTGGGGGTTCCAATTGAGAGAGAATCTAACCATCGCCCCCTTGATGTTCAATGGTGGTACCGTCACTGAATCCCCCCCTCCACCCACTATCAACATCCTGGGGGTTCCCATTGAGAGAGAATCTAACCATCGCCCGCTTGACGTTCAATGGTGTTACCGTCACTGAATCCCCCCGACCCCACTATCAACATCCTGGGGGTTCCCATTGAGAGAGAATCGAACCATCGCCCCATTGATGTTCAATGGTGTTACCGTCACTGAATCCCCCCTGCCCCCCCCCACTATCAACATCCTGGGGGTTCCCATTGAGAGAGAATCTAACCAACAAGCCCTTGACGTTCAATGGTGTTACCGTCACTGAATCCCCCCCCTCCCCCCCCACTATCAACATCCTGGGGGTTCCCATTGAGAGAGAATCGAACCATCGCCCCATTGATGTTCAATGGTGTTACCGTCACTGAATCCCCCCCCCCCCACTATCAACATCCTGGGGGTTCCCATTGAGAGAGAATCTAACCATCACCCCCTTAATGTTCAATGGTGTTACCGTCACTGAATCCCCCCCCCCCCCCCCCACTATCAACATCCTGGGGGTTCCCATTGAGAGAGAATCTAACCATCGCCCCATTGATGTTCAATGGTGTTACCGTCACTGAATCCCCCCCTCCCCCCCCACTATCAACATCCTGGGGGTTCCCATTGAGAGAGAATCTAACCATCACCCCCTTGACGTTCAATGGTGTTAACGTCACTGAATACCCCCCTCCCCCCCACTATCAACATCCTGGGGGTTCCCATTGAGAGAGAATCTAACCATCACCCCCTTTATGTTCAATGGTGTTACCGTCACTGTATGCCCCCCTCCCCCCCACTATCACCATCCTGGGGGTTCCCATTGAGAGAGAATCTAACCATCGCCCCCTTGATGTTCAATGGTGTTACCGTCACTGAATCCCCCCTCCCCCCACCCACTATCAACATCCTGGGGGTTCCCATAGAGAGAGAATCTAACCATCGCCCCCTTGACGTTCAATGGTGTTACCGTCACTGAATCCCCCTCACCCCCCTCCCACTGTCAACATCCTTGGGGTTCCAGTTGAGAGAGATTCTAACCATCGCCCCCTTGATGTTCAATGGTGTTACCGTCACTGAATCCCCCCTCCACCCACTATCAACATCCTGGGGGTTCCCATTGAGAGAGAATCTAACCATCGCCCCCTTGACGTTCAATGGTGTTACCGTCACTGAATCCCCCCTCCTTCCCCCCCACTATCAACATCCTGGGGGTTCCCATTGAGAGAGAATCTAACCATCGCCCCCTTGATATTCAATGGTGTTACCGTCACTGAATCCCCCCTCCTCCCCCACCCACTATCAACATCCTGGGGGTTCCCATTGAGAGAGAATGTAACGATCGCACCCTTGATGTTCAATGGTGTTACCGTCACTGAATCCCCCCCTCCCCCCCCCCCCCACTATCAACATCCTGGGGGTTCCCATTGAGAGAGAATCTAACCATCGCCCCCTTGATGTTCAATGGTGTTACCGTCACTGAATCCCCCCTCCCCCCCCACTATCAACATCCTGGGGGTTCCCATTGAGAGAGAATCTAACCATCGCCCCCTTGATGTTCAATGGTGTTACCTTCACTGAATCCCCCCCTCCCCCCCCACTATCAACATCCTGGGGGTTCCCATTGAGAGAGAATCTAACAATCGCCCCCTTGACGTTCAATGGTGTTACCGTCACTGAAACCCCCCGACCCCACTATCCACATCCTGGGGGTTCCCATTGAGAGAGAATCTAACCATCGCCCCCTTGATGTTCAATGGTGTTACCCTCACTGAATCCCCCCTCCCTCCCCCCCCCCCACTATCAACATCCGGGGGGTTCCCATTGAGAGAGAATCTAACCATCGCCCCCTTGACGTTCAATGGTGTTACCGTCACTGAATCCCCCCTCCCCCCCCACTATCAACATCCTGGGGGTTCCCATTGAGAGAGAATCTAACCATCGCCCCCTTGACGTTCAATGGTGTTACCGTCACTGAATCCCCCCTCCCCCCACTATCAACATCCTGGGGGTTCCCATTGAGAGAGAATCTAACCATTGCCCCTTGATGTTCAATGGTGTTACCGTCACTGAATCCCCCCACCCCCCCCACTATCAACATCCTGTGGGTTCCCATTGAGAGAGAATCTAACCATCGCCCCCTTGATGTTCAATGGTGTTACCGTCACTGAATCCCCCCGCCTCCACTATCAACATCCTGGGGGTTCCCATTGAGAGAGAATCTAACCATCACCCCCTTGATGTTCAATGGTGTTACCGTCACTGAATCCCCCCCCCCCCCCTCACTATCAACATCCTGGGGGTTCCCATTGAGAGAGAATCTAACCATCGCCCCCTTGATGTTCAATGGTGTTACCGTCACTGAATCCCCCCTCCCCCCCACCACTATCAACATCCTGGGGGTTCCCATTGAGAGAGAATCTAACCATCGCCCCCTTGACGTTCAATGGTGTTACCGTCACTGAATCCCCCCCCTCCCCCACTGTCAACATCCTGGGGGTTCCCATTGAGAGAGAATCTAACCATCGCCCCCTTGATGTTCAATGGTGTTACCGTCACTGAATCCCCCCCTCCACCCACTATCAACATCCTGGGGGTTCCAATTGAGAGAGAATCTGACCATCGCCCCCTTGACGTTCAATGGTGTTACCGTCACTGAATCCCCCCCTCCCCCCACTATCAACATCCTGGGGGTTCCCATTGAGAGAGAATCTAACCATCGCCCCCTTGATGTTCAATGGTGTTACCGTCACTGAATCCCCCCCTCCACCCACTATCAACATCCTGGGGGTTCCAATTGAGAGAGAATCTAACCATCGCCCCCTTGATGTTCAATGGTGGTACCGTCACTGAATCCCCCCCTCCACCCACTATCAACATCCTGGGGGTTCCCATTGAGAGAGAATCTAACCATCGCCCGCTTGACGTTCAATGGTGTTACCGTCACTGAATCCCCCCCGACCCCACTATCAACATCCTGGGGGTTCCCATTGAGAGAGAATCGAACCATCGCCCCATTGATGTTCAATGGTGTTACCGTCACTGAATCCCCCCTGCCCCCCCCCACTATCAACATCCTGGGGGTTCCCATTGAGAGAGAATCTAACCAACAAGCCCTTGACGTTCAATGGTGTTACCGTCACTGAATCCCCCCCCTCCCCCCCCACTATCAACATCCTGGGGGTTCCCATTGAGAGAGAATCGAACCATCGCCCCATTGATGTTCAATGGTGTTACCGTCACTGAATCCCCCCCCCCCCACTATCAACATCCTGGGGGTTCCCATTGAGAGAGAATCTAACCATCACCCCCTTAATGTTCAATGGTGTTACCGTCACTGAATCCCCCCCCCCCCCCCCCCACTATCAACATCCTGGGGGTTCCCATTGAGAGAGAATCTAACCATCACCCCCTTGACGTTCAATGGTGTTAACGTCACTGAATACCCCCCTCCCCCCCACTATCAACATCCTGGGGGTTCCCATTGAGAGAGAATCTAACCATCACCCCCTTTATGTTCAATGGTGTTACCGTCACTGTATGCCCCCCTCCCCCCCACTATCACCATCCTGGGGGTTCCCATTGAGAGAGAATCTAACCATCGCCCCCTTGATGTTCAATGGTGTTACCGTCACTGAATCCCCCCTCCCCCCACCCACTATCAACATCCTGGGGGTTCCCATAGAGAGAGAATCTAACCATCGCCCCCTTGACGTTCAATGGTGTTACCGTCACTGAATCCCCCTCACCCCCCTCCCACTGTCAACATCCTTGGGGTTCCAGTTGAGAGAGATTCTAACCATCGCCCCCTTGATGTTCAATGGTGTTACCGTCACTGAATCCCCCCTCCACCCACTATCAACATCCTGGGGGTTCCATTGAGAGAGAATCTAACCATCGCCCCCTTGACGTTCAATGGTGTTACCGTCACTGAATCCCCCCTCCTTCCCCCCCACTATCAACATCCTGGGGGTTCCCATTGAGAGAGAATCTAACCATCGCCCCCTTGATATTCAATGGTGTTACCGTCACTGAATCCCCCCTCCTCCCCCACCCACTATCAACATCCTGGGGGTTCCCATTGAGAGAGAATGTAACGATCGCACCCTTGATGTTCAATGGTGTTACCGTCACTGAATCGCCCCTCCCCCTCCACTATCAACATCCTGGGGTTTCCCATTGAGAGAGAATCTAACCATAGCCCCCTTGATGTTCAATGGTGTTACCGTCACTGAATCCCCCCCCTCCCCCCACTATCAACATCCTGGGGATTCCCATTGAGAGAGAATCTAACCATTGTCACCTTGACTTACAATGGTGTTACCGTCACTGAATCCCCCCCCCCTCCTCCCCCCCACTATCAACATCCTGGGGGTTCCCATTGAGAGAGAATCTAACCATCGCCCCCTTGATGTTCAATGGTGTTACCGTCACTGAATCCCCCCCTCCCCCCCCCCCCCCACTATCAACATCCTGGGGGTTCCCATTGAGAGAGAATCTAACCATCGCCCCCTTGATGTTCAATGGTGTTACCGTCACTGAATCCCCCCTCCCCCCCCACTATCAACATCCTGGGGGTTCCCATTGAGAGAGAATCTAACCATCGCCCCCTTGATGTTCAATGGTGTTACCTTCACTGAATCCCCCCCTCCCCCCCCACTATCAACATCCTGGGGTTCCCACTGAGAGAGAATCAAACCATCGCCCCCTTAATGTTCAATGTTGTTACCGTCACTGAATCTCCCCCTCCCCCCCCCCCCACTATCAACATCCTGGGGGTTCCCATTGAGAGAGAATCTAACCATCGTCCCCTTGACGTTCAATGGTGTTACCGTCACTGAATCCCCCCTCCCCCCCACTATCAACATCCTGGGGGGTTCCCATTGAGAGAGAATCTAACCATCGCCCCCTTGATGTTCAATGGTGTTACCGTCACTGAATCCCCCCTCCTTCCCCCCCACTATCAACATCCTGGGGGTTCCCATTGAGAGAGAATCTAACCATCGCCTCCTTGATGTTCAATGGTGTTACCGTCACTGAATCCATCCTCCCCCCCACTATCAACATCCTGGGGGTTCCCATTGAGAGAGAATCTAACCATCGCCCCCTTGACGTTCAATGGTGTTACCGTCACTGAATCCCCCCCTCCCCCACTATCAACATCCTGGGGGTTCCCATTGAGAGAGAATCTAACCATCGCCCCCTTGATGTTCAATGGTGTTACCGTCACTGAATCCCCCCGCCCCCCCACTATCAACATCCTGGGGGTTCCCATTGAGAGAGAATCTAACCATCGCCCCCTTGATGTTCAATGGTGTTACCGTCACTGAATCCCCCTCCCCCCACTATCAACATCCTGGGGGTTCCCATTGAGAGAGAATCTAACCATCGCCCCCTTGATGTTCAATGGTGTTACCGTCACTGAATCCCCCCCCCCCACTATCAACATCCTGGGGGTTCCCATTGAGAGAGAATCTAACCATCACCCCCTTGATGTTCAATGGTGTTACCGTCACTGAAAACCCCCCTCACCCCCCCCCCCACTATCAACATCCTGGGGGTTCCCATTGAGAGAGAATCTAACCATCGCCCCCTTGATGTTCAATGGTGTTACCGTCACTGAATCCCCCCTCCCCCCCCCACAATCAACTTCCTGGGGGTTCCCATTGAGAGAGAATCTAACCATCGCCCCCTTGACGTTCAATGGTGTTACCGTCACTGAATCCCCCCTCCCCCCCCCCACTATCAACATCCTGGGGGTTCCCATTGAGAGAGAATCTAACCATCGCCCCCTTGATGTTCAATGGTGTTACCGTCACTGAATCCCCCCTCCCCCCCACTATCAACATCCTGGGGGTTCCGATTGAGAGAGAATCTAACCATCGCCCCCTTGATGTTCAATGGTGTTACCGTCACTGAATCCCCCCCTCACCCCCCCACTATCAACATCCTGGGGGTTCCCATTGAGGGAGAATCTAACCATTGCCCCCTTGACGTTCAATGGTGTTACCGTCACTGAATCCCCCCTCCCCCCCCCACTATCAACATCCTGGGGGTTCCCATTGAGAGAGAATCTAACCATTGCCCCCTTGATGTTCAATGGTGTTACTGTCACTGAATCCCCCTCTCCCCCCCCCCCACTATCAACATCCTGGGGTTCCCATTGAGAGAGAATCTAACCATCGCCCCCTTGACGTTCAATGGTGTTACCGTCACTGAATCCCCCCTCCCCCCCCACTATCAACATCCTGGGGGTTCCCATTGAGAGAGAATCTAACCATCGCCCCCTTGACGTTCAATGGTGTTACCGTCACTGAATCCCCCCTCCCCCCACTATCAACATCCTGGGGGTTCCCATTGAGAGAGAATCTAACCATTGCCCCTTGATGTTCAATGGTGTTACCGTCACTGAATCCCCCCACCCCCCTCACTATCAACATCCTGGGGGTTCCCATTGAGAGAGAATCTAACCATCGCCCCCTTGATGTTCAATGGTGTTACCGTCACTGAATCCCCCCGCCTCCACTATCAACATCCTGGGGGTTCCCATTGAGAGAGAATCTAACCATCGCCCCCTTGACGTTCAATGGTGTTACCGTCACTGAATCCCCCCCTCCCCCACTATCAACATCCTGGGGGTTCCCATTGAGAGAGAATCTAACCATCGCCCCCTTGATGTTCAATGGTGTTACCGTCACTGAATCCCCCCGCCCCCCCACTATCAACATCCTGGGGGTTCCCATTGAGAGAGAATCTAACCATCGCCCCCTTGATGTTCAATGGTGTTACCGTCACTGAATCCCCCTCCCCCCACTATCAACATCCTGGGGGTTCCCATTGAGAGAGAATCTAACCATCGCCCCCTTGATGTTCAATGGTGTTACCGTCACTGAATCCCCCCCCCCCACTATCAACATCCTGGGGGTTCCCATTGAGAGAGAATCTAACCATCACCCCCTTGATGTTCAATGGTGTTACCGTCACTGAAAACCCCCCTCACCCCCCCCCCACTATCAACATCCTGGGGGTTCCCATTGAGAGAGAATCTAACCATCGCCCCCTTGATGTTCAATGGTGTTACCGTCACTGAATCCCCCCTCCCCCCCCCACAATCAACTTCCTGGGGGTTCCCATTGAGAGAGAATCTAACCATCGCCCCCTTGACGTTCAATGGTGTTACCGTCACTGAATCCCCCCTCCCCCCCCCCACTATCAACATCCTGGGGTTCCCATTGAGAGAGAATCTAACCATCGCCCCCTTGATGTTCAATGGTGTTACCGTCACTGAATCCCCCCTCCCCCCCACTATCAACATCCTGGGGGTTCCGATTGAGAGAGAATCTAACCATCGCCCCCTTGATGTTCAATGGTGTTACCGTCACTGAATCCCCCCCTCACCCCCCCACTATCAACATCCTGGGGGTTCCCATTGAGGGAGAATCTAACCATTGCCCCCTTGACGTTCAATGGTGTTACCGTCACTGAATCCCCCCTCCCCCCCCCACTATCAACATCCTGGGGGTTCCCATTGAGAGAGAATCTAACCATTGCCCCCTTGATGTTCAATGGTGTTACTGTCACTGAATCCCCCTCTCCCCCCCCCCCACTATCAACATCCTGGGGGTTCCCATTGAGAGAGAATCTAACCATCGCCCCCTTGACGTTCAATGGTGTTACCGTCACTGAATCCCCCCTCCCCCCCCACTATCAACATCCTGGGGGTTCCCATTGAGAGAGAATCTAACCATCGCCCCCTTGACGTTCAATGGTGTTACCGTCACTGAATCCCCCCTCCCCCCACTATCAACATCCTGGGGGTTCCCATTGAGAGAGAATCTAACCATTGCCCCTTGATGTTCAATGGTGTTACCGTCACTGAATCCCCCCACCCCCCCCACTATCAACATCCTGGGGGTTCCCATTGAGAGAGAATCTAACCATCACCCCCTTGATGTTCAATGGTGTTACCGTCACTGAATCCCCCCCCCCCCCCTCACTATCAACATCCTGGGGGTTCCCATTGAGAGAGAATCTAACCATCGCCCCCTTGATGTTCAATGGTGTTACCGTCACTGAATCCCCCCTCCACCCCACCACTATCAACATCCTGGGGGTTCCCATTGAGAGAGAATCTAACCATCGCCCCCTTGACGTTCAATGGTGTTACCGTCACTGAATCCCCCCCCTCCCCCACTGTCAACATCCTGGGGGTTCCCATTGAGAGAGAATCTAACCATCGCCCCCTTGATGTTCAATGGTGTTACCGTCACTGAATCCCCCCCTCCACCCACTATCAACATCCTGGGGGTTCCAATTGAGAGAGAATCTGACCATCGCCCCCTTGACGTTCAATGGTGTTACCGTCACTGAATCCCCCCCTCCCCCCACTATCAACATCCTGGGGGTTCCCATTGAGAGAGAATCTAACCATCGCCCCCTTGATGTTCAATGGTGTTACCGTCACTGAATCCCCCCCTCCACCCACTATCAACATCCTGGGGGTTCCAATTGAGAGAGAATCTAACCATCGCCCCCTTGATGTTCAATGGTGGTACCGTCACTGAATCCCCCCCTCCACCCACTATCAACATCCTGGGGGTTCCCATTGAGAGAGAATCTAACCATCGCCCGCTTGACGTTCAATGGTGTTACCGTCACTGAATCCCCCCCGACCCCACTATCAACATCCTGGGGGTTCCCATTGAGAGAGAATCGAACCATCGCCCCATTGATGTTCAATGGTGTTACCGTCACTGAATCCCCCCTGCCCCCCCCCACTATCAACATCCTGGGGGTTCCCATTGAGAGAGAATCTAACCAACAAGCCCTTGACGTTCAATGGTGTTACCGTCACTGAATCCCCCCCCTCCCCCCCCACTATCAACATCCTGGGGGTTCCCATTGAGAGAGAATCGAACCATCGCCCCATTGATGTTCAATGGTGTTACCGTCACTGAATCCCCCCCCCCCCACTATCAACATCCTGGGGGTTCCCATTGAGAGAGAATCTAACCATCACCCCCTTAATGTTCAATGGTGTTACCGTCACTGAATCCCCCCCCCCCCCCCCCCACTATCAACATCCTGGGGGTTCCCATTGAGAGAGAATCTAACCATCGCCCCATTGATGTTCAATGGTGTTACCGTCACTGAATCACCCCCTCCCCCCCCACTATCAACATCCTGGGGGTTCCCATTGAGAGAGAATCTAACCATCACCCCCTTGACGTTCAATGGTGTTAACGTCACTGAATACCCCCCTCTCCCCCACTATCAACATCCTGGGGGTTCCCATTGAGAGAGAATCTAACCATCACCCCCTTTATGTTCAATGGTGTTACCGTCACTGTATGCCCCCCTCCCCCCCACTATCACCATCCTGGGGGTTCCCATTGAGAGAGAATCTAACCATCGCCCCCTTGATGTTCAATGGTGTTACCGTCACTGAATCCCCCCTCCCCCCACCCACTATCAACATCCTGGGGGTTCCCATAGAGAGAGAATCTAACCATCGCCCCCTTGACGTTCAATGGTGTTACCGTCACTGAATCCCCCTCACCCCCCTCCCACTGTCAACATCCTTGGGGTTCCCGTTGAGAGAGAATCTAACCATCGCCCCCTTGATGTTCAATGGTGTTACCGTCACTGAATCCCCCCTCCACCCACTATCAACATCCTGGGGGTTCCCATTGAGAGAGAATCTAACCATCGCCCCCTTGACGTTCAATGGTGTTACCGTCACTGAATCCCCCCTCCTTCCCCCCCACTATCAACATCCTGGGGGTTCCCATTGAGAGAGAATCTAACCATCGCCCCCTTGATATTCAATGGTGTTACCGTCACTGAATCCCCCCTCCTCCCCCACCCACTATCAACATCCTGGGGGTTCCCATTGAGAGAGAATGTAACGATCGCACCCTTGATGTTCAATGGTGTTACCGTCACTGAATCGCCCCTCCCCCTCCACTATCAACATCCTGGGGTTTCCCATTGAGAGAGAATCTAACCATAGCCCCCTTGATGTTCAATGGTGTTACCGTCACTGAATCCCCCCCCTCCCCCCACTATCAACATCCTGGGGATTCCCATTGAGAGAGAATCTAACCATTGTCCCCTTGACTTACAATGGTGTTACCGTCACTGAATCCCCCCCCCTCCTCCCCCCCACTATCAACATCCTGGGGGTTCCCATTGAGAGAGAATCTAACCATCGCCCCCTTGATGTTCAATGGTGTTACCGTCACTGAATCCCCCCCTCCCCCCCCCCCCCCCACTATCAACATCCTGGGGGTTCCCATTGAGAGAGAATCTAACCATCGCCCCCTTGATGTTCAATGGTGTTACCGTCACTGAATCCCCCCTCCCCCCCCACTATCAACATCCTGGGGGTTCCCATTGAGAGAGAATCTAACCATCGCCCCCTTGATGTTCAATGGTGTTACCTTCACTGAATCCCCCCCTCCCCCCCCACTATCAACATCCTGGGGGTTCCCACTGAGAGAGAATCTAACCATCGCCCCCTTAATGTTCAATGTTGTTACCGTCACTGAATCTCCCCCTCCCCCCCCCCCCCACTATCAACATCCTGGGGGTTCCCATTGAGAGAGAATCTAACCATCGTCCCCTTGACGTTCAATGGTGTTACCGTCACTGAATCCCCCCTCCCCCCACTATCAACATCCTGGGGGTTCCCATTGAGAGAGAATCTAACCATCGCCCCCTTGATGTTCAATGGTGTTACCGTCACTGAATCCCCCCTCCTTCCCCCCCACTATCAACATCCTGGGGGTTCCCATTGAGAGAGAATCTAACCATCGCCTCCTTGATGTTCAATGGTGTTACCGTCACTGAATCCATCCTCCCCCCCACTATCAACATCCTGGGGGTTCCTATTGAGAGAGAATCTAACCCTCGCCCCCTTGACGTTCAATGGTGTTACCGTCACTGAATCCCCCCCTCCCCCACTATCAACATCCTGGGGGTTCCCATTGAGAGAGAATCTAACCATCGCCCCCTTGATGTTCAATGGTGTTACCGTCACTGAATCCCCCCGCCCCCCCACTATCAACATCCTGGGGGTTCCCATTGAGAGAGAATCTAACCATCGCCCCCTTGATGTTCAATGGTGTTACCGTCACTGAATCCCCCTCCCCCCACTATCAACATCCTGGGGGTTCCCATTGAGAGAGAATCTAACCATCGCCCCCTTGATGTTCAATGGTGTTACCGTCACTGAATCCCCCCTCCCCCCCCCCCCCCCGCCACTATCAACATCCTGGGGGTTCCCATTGAGAGAGAATCTAACCATCGCCCCCTTGACGTTCAATGGTGTTACCGTCACTGAATCCCCCCTCCCCTCCCCCCAACTATCAACATCCTGGGGGTTTCCATTGAGAGAGAATCTAACCATCGCCCCCTTGACGTTCAATGGTGTTACCGTCACTGAATCCCCCCTCCCCCTTCCCCCCAACTATCAACATCCTGGGGGTTCCTATTGAGAGAGAATCTAACCATCACCCCCTTGATGTTCAATGGTGTTACCGTCACTGAATCCCCCCTCCCCCCCCACTATCAACATCCTGGGGGTTCCCATTGAGAGAGAATCTAACCATCGCCCCCTTGACGTTCAATGGTGTTACCGTCACTGAACCCCCCTCCCCCCACTATCAACATCCTGGGGGTTCCCATTGAGAGAGAATCTAACCATCGCCCCCTTGATGTTCAATGGTGTTACCGTCACTGAATCCCCCCTCCCACCCCCCACTATCAACATCCTGGGGGTTCCCATTGAGCGAGAATCTAAGCATCGCCCCCCTTGATGTTCAATGGTGTTACCGTCACTGAATCCCCCCTCCCCCCACCCACTACTAACATCCTGGGGGTTCCCATTGAGAGAGAATCTAACCATCGCTCCCTTGATGTTCAATGGTGTTACCGTCACTGAATCCCCCCTCCCCCCACTATCAACATCCTGGGGGTTCCCATTGAGAGAGAATCTAACCATCGCCCCCTTGATGTTCAATGGTGTTACCGTCACTGAATCCCCCCCCTCCCCCCACTATCAACATCCTGGGGGTTCCCATTGAGAGAGAATCTAACCATCGCCCCCTTGACGTTCAATGGTGTTACCGTCACTGAATCCCCCTTCCCTCCACTATCAACATCCTGGGGGTTCCCATTGAGAGAGAATCTAACCATTGCCCCCTTGACGTTCAATGGTGTTACCGTCACTGAATCCACCCTCCCCCCACTATCAACATCCTGGGGGTTCCCATTGAGAGAGAATCTAACCATCGCCCCCTTGACGTTCAATGGTGTTACCGTCACTGAATCCCCCCTCCCCCCCCCCACTATCAACATCCTGGGGGTTCCCATTGAGAGAGAATCTAACCATCGCCCCCTTGACGTTCAATGGTGTTACCGTCACTGAATCCCCCCTACCCTCCCCCCAACTATCAACATCCTGGGGGTTCCCATTGAGAGAGAATCTAACCATCGCCCCCTTGACGTTCAATGGTGTTACCGTCACTGAATCCCCCCTCCCCCCCCCCACTATCAACATCCTGGGGGTTCCTATTGAGAGAGAATCTAACCATCGCCCCCTTGACGTTCAATGGTGTTACCGTCACTGAATCCCCCCCTCCCTCCCAACTATCAACATCCTTGGGGTTCCCATTGAGAGAGAATCTAACCATCGCCCCCTTGACGTTCAATGGTGTTACCGTCACTGAATCCCCCCTCCCCCCCCCACTATCAACGTCCTGGGGGTTCCCATTGAGAGAGAATCTAACCATCGCCCCCTTGACGTTCAATGGTGTTACCGTCACTGAATCCCCCCTCCCCCCACTATCAACATCCTGGGCGTTCCCGTTGAGAGAGAATCTCACCATCGCCCCCTTGACATTCAATGGTGTTACCGTCACTGAATCCCCCCTCCCCTCCACTATCAACATCCTGGGGGTTCCCGTTGAGAGAGAATCTAACCATCGCCCCCTTGATGTTCAATGATGTTACCGTCACTGAATCCCCCCTCCCCCACCCCACTATCAACATCCTGGGGGTTCCCATTGAGAGAGAATCTAACCATCGCCCCCCTTGATGTTCAATGGTGTTACCGTCACTGAATCCCCCCCCTCCCCCCCCCACTATCAACATCCTGGGGGTTCCGATTGAGAGAGAATCTAACCATCGCCCCCTTGATGTTCAATGGTGTTACCGTCACTGAATCCCCCCTCCCCCCCACTATCAACATCCTGGGGGTTCCCATTGAGAGAGAATCTAACCATCGCCCCCTTGACGTTCAATGGTGTTACCGTCACTGAATCCCCCCTCCCTCCCAACTATCAACATCCTGGGGGTTCCCATTGAGAGAGAATCTAACCATCGCCCCCTTGATGTTCAATGGTGTTACCGTCACTGAATCCCCCCTCCCCCCCACTATCAACATCCTGGGGGTTCCGATTGAGAGAGAATCTAACCATCGCCCCCATGATGTTCAATGGTGTTACCGTCACTGAATCCCCCCCTCACCCCCCCACTATCAACATCCTGGGGGTTCCCATTGAGGGAGAATCTAACCATTGCCCCCTTGACGTTCAATGGTGTTACCGTCACTGAATCCCCCCTCCCCCCCCCACTATCAACATCCTGGGGGTTCCCATTGAGAGAGAATCTAACCATTGCCCCCTTGATGTTCAATGGTGTTACTGTCACTGAATCCCCCTCTCCCCCCCCCCCACTATCAACATCCTGGGGGTTCCCATTGAAAGAGAATCTAACCATCACCCCCTTGATGTTCAATGGTGTTACCGTCACTGAATCCCCCCTCCCCCCCCCCCACTATCAACATCCTGGGGGTTCCCACTGAGAGAGAATCTAACCATCGCCCCCTTGATGTTCAATGGTGTTACCGTCACTGAATCCCACCCCCCCTCCCACTATCAACATCCTGGGGGTTCCCATTGAGAGAGAATCTAACCATCGCCCCCTTGATGTTCAATGGTGTTACCGTCACTGAATCCACCCCTCCCCCACACTATCAACATCCTGGGGGTTCCCATTGAGAGAGAATCTAACCATCGCCCCATTGACATTCAATGGTGTTACCGTCACTGAATCCCCCCCCCCCACTATCAACATCCTGGGGGTTCCCATTGAGAGAGAATCTAACCATATACCCCTTGACGTTCAATGGTGTTACTGTCACTGAATCCCCCCTCCCCCCCCACTATCAACATCCTGGGGGTTCCCATTGAGAGAGAATCTAACCATCGCCCCCTTGATGTTCAATGGTGTTACCGTCACTGAGTCCCCCCCCCTCCCCACTATCAACATCCTGGGGGTTCCCATTGAGAGAGAATCTAACCATCGCCCCCTTGATGTTCAATGGTGTTACCGTCACTGAATCCCCCCTCCCCCCCCACTATCAACATCCTGGGGGTTCCCATTGAGAGAGAATCTAACCATCGCCCCCTTGATGTTCAATGGTGTTACCGTCACTGAATCCCCCCTCCCTCCCTCCCCCTCCCCCACTATCAACAACCTGGGGGTTCCCATTGAGAGAGAATCTAACCATCGCCCCCCTTGACGTTCAATGGTGTTACCGTCACTGAATCCCCCCTCCCCCCCACTATCAACATCCTGGGGGTTCCCATTGAGAGAGAATCTAACCATCGCCCCCTTGATGTTCAATGGTGTTACCGTCACTGAATCCCCCCTCCCCCCCACTATCAACATCCTGGGGGTTCCCATTGAGAGAGAATCTAACCATCGCCCCCTTGATGTTCAATGGTGTTACCGTCACTGAATCCCACCCCCCCCCCACTATCAACATCCTGGGGGTTCCCATTGAGAGAGAATCTAACCATCGCCCCCTTGATGTTCAATGGTGTTACCGTCACTGAATCCCCCCTCCCCCCCCCCCCCCACTATCAACATCCTGGGGGTTCCCATTGAGAGAGAATCTAACCATCGCCCCCTTGACATTCAATGGTGTTACCGTCACTGAATCCCCCCTCCCCCCACTATCAACATCCTGGGGGTTCCCATTGAGAGAGAATCTAACCATCGCCCCCTTGATGTTCAATGGTGTTACCGTCACTGAATCCCCCCTCCCACCCACTATCAACATCCTGGGGGTTCCCATTGAGAGAGAATCTAACCATCGCCCCCTTGATGTTCAATGGTGTTACCATCACTGAATCCGCCCCCTCCCCCCGCCACTATCAACATCCTGGGGGTTCCCATTGAGAGAGAATCTAACCATCGCCCCCTTGATGTTCAATGGTGTTACCGTCACTGAATCCCCCCTCCCCCCCCACTATCAACATCCTGGGGGTTCCCATTGAGAGAGAATCTAACCATCGCCCCCTTGATGTTCAATGGTGTTACCGTCACTGAATCCCCCCTCCCTCCCAACTATCAACATCCTGGGGGTTCCCATTGAGGGAGAATCTAACCATCGCCCCCTTGATGTTCAATGGTGTTACCGTCACTGAATCCCCCCTCCCCCCACCCACTATCAACATCCTGGGGGTTCCCATAGAGAGAGAATCTAACCATCGCCCCCTTGACGTTCAATGGTGTTACCGTCACTGAATCCCCCTCACCCCCCCTCCCACTGTCAACATCCTTGGGGTTCCCGTTGAGAGAGAATCTAACCATCGCCCCCTTGATGTTCAATGGTGTTACCGTCACTGAATCCCCCCCCTCCACCCACTATCAACATCCTGGGGGTTCCCATTGAGAGAGAATCTAACCATCGCCCCCTTGACGTTCAATGGTGTTACCGTCACTGAATCCCCCCTCCTTCCCCCCCACTATCAACATCCTGGGGGTTCCCATTGAGAGAGAATCTAACCATCGCCCCCTTGATATTCAATGGTGTTACCGTCACTGAATCCCCCCTCCTCCCCCACCCACTATCAACATCCTGGGGGTTCCCATTGAGAGAGAATGTAACGATCGCACCCTTGATGTTCAATGGTGTTACCGTCACTGAATCGCCCCTCCCCCTCCACTATCAACATCCTGGGGTTTCCCATTGAGAGAGAATCTAACCATAGCCCCCTTGATGTTCAATGGTGTTACCGTCACTGAATCCCCCCCCTCCCCCCACTATCAACATCCTGGGGATTCCCATTGAGAGAGAATCTAACCATTGTCCCCTTGACTTACAATGGTGTTACCGTCACTGAATCCCCCCCCCTCCTCCCCCCCACTATCAACATCCTGGGGGTTCCCATTGAGAGAGAATCTAACCATCGCCCCCTTGATGTTCAATGGTGTTACCGTCACTGAATCCCCCCCTCCCCCCCCCCCCCCCACTATCAACATCCTGGGGGTTCCCATTGAGAGAGAATCTAACCATCGCCCCCTTGATGTTCAATGGTGTTACCGTCACTGAATCCCCCTTCCCTCCACTATCAACATCCTGGGGGTTCCCATTGAGAGAGAATCTAACCATTGCCCCCTTGACGTTCAATGGTGTTACCGTCACTGAATCCACCCTCCCCCCACTATCAACATCCTGGGGGTTCCCATTGAGAGAGAATCTAACCATCGCCCCCTTGACGTTCAATGGTGTTACCGTCACTGAATCCCCCCTCCCCCCCCCCACTATCAACATCCTGGGGGTTCCCATTGAGAGAGAATCTAACCATCGCCCCCTTGACGTTCAATGGTGTTACCGTCACTGAATCCCCCCTACCCTCCCCCCAACTATCAACATCCTGGGGGTTCCCATTGAGAGAGAATCTAACCATCGCCCCCTTGACGTTCAATGGTGTTACCGTCACTGAATCCCCCCTCCCCCCCCCCACTATCAACATCCTGGGGGTTCCTATTGAGAGAGAATCTAACCATCGCCCCCTTGACGTTCAATGGTGTTACCGTCACTGAATCCCCCCCTCCCTCCCAACTATCAACATCCTTGGGGTTCCCATTGAGAGAGAATCTAACCATCGCCCCCTTGACGTTCAATGGTGTTACCGTCACTGAATCCCCCCTCCCCCCCCCACTATCAACGTCCTGGGGGTTCCCATTGAGAGAGAATCTAACCATCGCCCCCTTGACGTTCAATGGTGTTACCGTCACTGAATCCCCCCTCCCCCCACTATCAACATCCTGGGCGTTCCCGTTGAGAGAGAATCTCACCATCGCCCCCTTGACATTCAATGGTGTTACCGTCACTGAATCCCCCCTCCCCTCCACTATCAACATCCTGGGGGTTCCCGTTGAGAGAGAATCTAACCATCGCCCCCTTGATGTTCAATGATGTTACCGTCACTGAATCCCCCCTCCCCCACCCCACTATCAACATCCTGGGGGTTCCCATTGAGAGAGAATCTAACCATCGCCCCCCTTGATGTTCAATGGTGTTACCGTCACTGAATCCCCCCCCTCCCCCCCCCACTATCAACATCCTGGGGGTTCCGATTGAGAGAGAATCTAACCATCGCCCCCTTGATGTTCAATGGTGTTACCGTCACTGAATCCCCCCTCCCCCCCACTATCAACATCCTGGGGGTTCCCATTGAGAGAGAATCTAACCATCGCCCCCTTGACGTTCAATGGTGTTACCGTCACTGAATCCCCCCTCCCTCCCAACTATCAACATCCTGGGGGTTCCCATTGAGAGAGAATCTAACCATCGCCCCCTTGATGTTCAATGGTGTTACCGTCACTGAATCCCCCCTCCCCCCCACTATCAACATCCTGGGGGTTCCGATTGAGAGAGAATCTAACCATCGCCCCCATGATGTTCAATGGTGTTACCGTCACTGAATCCCCCCCTCACCCCCCCACTATCAACATCCTGGGGGTTCCCATTGAGGGAGAATCTAACCATTGCCCCCTTGACGTTCAATGGTGTTACCGTCACTGAATCCCCCCTCCCCCCCCCACTATCAACATCCTGGGGGTTCCCATTGAGAGAGAATCTAACCATTGCCCCCTTGATGTTCAATGGTGTTACTGTCACTGAATCCCCCTCTCCCCCCCCCCCACTATCAACATCCTGGGGGTTCCCATTGAAAGAGAATCTAACCATCACCCCCTTGATGTTCAATGGTGTTACCGTCACTGAATCCCCCCTCCCCCCCCCCACTATCAACATCCTGGGGGTTCCCACTGAGAGAGAATCTAACCATCGCCCCCTTGATGTTCAATGGTGTTACCGTCACTGAATCCCACCCCCCCTCCCACTATCAACATCCTGGGGGTTCCCATTGAGAGAGAATCTAACCATCGCCCCCTTGATGTTCAATGGTGTTACCGTCACTGAATCCACCCCTCCCCCACACTATCAACATCCTGGGGGTTCCCATTGAGAGAGAATCTAACCATCGCCCCATTGACATTCAATGGTGTTACCGTCACTGAATCCCCCCCCCCCACTATCAACATCCTGGGGGTTCCCATTGAGAGAGAATCTAACCATATACCCCTTGACGTTCAATGGTGTTACTGTCACTGAATCCCCCCTCCCCCCCCACTATCAACATCCTGGGGGTTCCCATTGAGAGAGAATCTAACCATCGCCCCCTTGATGTTCAATGGTGTTACCGTCACTGAGTCCCCCCCCCCTCCCCACTATCAACATCCTGGGGGTTCCCATTGAGAGAGAATCTAACCATCGCCCCCTTGATGTTCAATGGTGTTACCGTCACTGAATCCCCCCTCCCCCCCCACTATCAACATCCTGGGGGTTCCCATTGAGAGAGAATCTAACCATCGCCCCCTTGATGTTCAATGGTGTTACCGTCACTGAATCCCCCCTCCCTCCCTCCCCCTCCCCCACTATCAACAACCTGGGGGTTCCCATTGAGAGAGAATCTAACCATCGCCCCCCTTGACGTTCAATGGTGTTACCGTCACTGAATCCCCCCTCCCCCCCACTATCAACATCCTGGGGGTTCCCATTGAGAGAGAATCTAACCATCGCCCCCTTGATGTTCAATGGTGTTACCGTCACTGAATCCCCCCTCCCCCCCACTATCAACATCCTGGGGGTTCCCATTGAGAGAGAATCTAACCATCGCCCCCTTGATGTTCAATGGTGTTACCGTCACTGAATCCCACCCCCCCCCCCACTATCAACATCCTGGGGGTTCCCATTGAGAGAGAATCTAACCATCGCCCCCTTGATGTTCAATGGTGTTACCGTCACTGAATCCCCCCTCCCCCCCCCCCCCCACTATCAACATCCTGGGGGTTCCCATTGAGAGAGAATCTAACCATCGCCCCCTTGACATTCAATGGTGTTACCGTCACTGAATCCCCCCTCCCCCCACTATCAACATCCTGGGGGTTCCCATTGAGAGAGAATCTAACCATCGCCCCCTTGATGTTCAATGGTGTTACCGTCACTGAATCCCCCCTCCCACCCACTATCAACATCCTGGGGGTTCCCATTGAGAGAGAATCTAACCATCGCCCCCTTGATGTTCAATGGTGTTACCATCACTGAATCCGCCCCCTCCCCCCGCCACTATCAACATCCTGGGGGTTCCCATTGAGAGAGAATCTAACCATCGCCCCCTTGATGTTCAATGGTGTTACCGTCACTGAATCCCCCCTCCCCCCCCACTATCAACATCCTGGGGGTTCCCATTGAGAGAGAATCTAACCATCGCCCCCTTGATGTTCAATGGTGTTACCGTCACTGAATCCCCCCTCCCTCCCAACTATCAACATCCTGGGGGTTCCCATTGAGGGAGAATCTAACCATCGCCCCCTTGATGTTCAATGGTGTTACCGTCACTGAATCCCCCCTCCCCCCACCCACTATCAACATCCTGGGGGTTCCCATAGAGAGAGAATCTAACCATCGCCCCCTTGACGTTCAATGGTGTTACCGTCACTGAATCCCCCTCACCCCCCTCCCACTGTCAACATCCTTGGGGTTCCCGTTGAGAGAGAATCTAACCATCGCCCCCTTGATGTTCAATGGTGTTACCGTCACTGAATCCCCCCTCCACCCACTATCAACATCCTGGGGGTTCCCATTGAGAGAGAATCTAACCATCGCCCCCTTGACGTTCAATGGTGTTACCGTCACTGAATCCCCCCTCCTTCCCCCCCACTATCAACATCCTGGGGGTTCCCATTGAGAGAGAATCTAACCATCGCCCCCTTGATATTCAATGGTGTTACCGTCACTGAATCCCCCCTCCTCCCCCACCCACTATCAACATCCTGGGGGTTCCCATTGAGAGAGAATGTAACGATCGCACCCTTGATGTTCAATGGTGTTACCGTCACTGAATCGCCCCTCCCCCTCCACTATCAACATCCTGGGGTTTCCCATTGAGAGAGAATCTAACCATAGCCCCCTTGATGTTCAATGGTGTTACCGTCACTGAATCCCCCCCCTCCCCCCACTATCAACATCCTGGGGATTCCCATTGAGAGAGAATCTAACCATTGTCCCCTTGACTTACAATGGTGTTACCGTCACTGAATCCCCCCCCCTCCTCCCCCCCACTATCAACATCCTGGGGGTTCCCATTGAGAGAGAATCTAACCATCGCCCCCTTGATGTTCAATGGTGTTACCGTCACTGAATCCCCCCCTCCCCCCCCCCCCCCCCACTATCAACATCCTGGGGGTTCCCATTGAGAGAGAATCTAACCATCGCCCCCTTGATGTTCAATGGTGTTACCGTCACTGAATCCCCCCTCCCCCCCCACTATCAACATCCTGGGGGTTCCCATTGAGAGAGAATCTAACCATCGCCCCCTTGATGTTCAATGGTGTTACCTTCACTGAATCCCCCCCCTCCCCCCCCACTATCAACATCCTGGGGGTTCCCACTGAGAGAGAATCTAACCATCGCCCCCTTAATGTTCAATGTTGTTACCGTCACTGAATCTCCCCCTCCCCCCCCCCCCCCACTATCAACATCCTGGGGGTTCCCATTGAGAGAGAATCTAACCATCGTCCCCTTGACGTTCAATGGTGTTACCGTCACTGAATCCCCCCTCCCCCCACTATCAACATCCTGGGGGTTCCCATTGAGAGAGAATCTAACCATCGCCCCCTTGATGTTCAATGGTGTTACCGTCACTGAATCCCCCCTCCTTCCCCCCCACTATCAACATCCTGGGGGTTCCCATTGAGAGAGAATCTAACCATCGCCTCCTTGATGTTCAATGGTGTTACCGTCACTGAATCCATCCTCCCCCCCACTATCAACATCCTGGGGGTTCCTATTGAGAGAGAATCTAACCCTCGCCCCCTTGACGTTCAATGGTGTTACCGTCACTGAATCCCCCCCTCCCCCACTATCAACATCCTGGGGGTTCCCATTGAGAGAGAATCTAACCATCGCCCCCTTGATGTTCAATGGTGTTACCGTCACTGAATCCCCCCGCCCCCCCACTATCAACATCCTGGGGGTTCCCATTGAGAGAGAATCTAACCATCGCCCCCTTGATGTTCAATGGTGTTACCGTCACTGAATCCCCCTCCCCCCACTATCAACATCCTGGGGGTTCCCATTGAGAGAGAATCTAACCATCGCCCCCTTGATGTTCAATGGTGTTACCGTCACTGAATCCCCCCTCCCCCCCCCCCCCCCGCCACTATCAACATCCTGGGGGTTCCCATTGAGAGAGAATCTAACCATCGCCCCCTTGACGTTCAATGGTGTTACCGTCACTGAATCCCCCCTCCCCTCCCCCCAACTATCAACATCCTGGGGGTTTCCATTGAGAGAGAATCTAACCATCGCCCCCTTGACGTTCAATGGTGTTACCGTCACTGAATCCCCCCTCCCCCTTCCCCCCAACTATCAACATCCTGGGGGTTCCTATTGAGAGAGAATCTAACCATCACCCCCTTGATGTTCAATGGTGTTACCGTCACTGAATCCCCCCTCCCCCCCCCACTATCAACATCCTGGGGGTTCCCATTGAGAGAGAATCTAACCATCGCCCCCTTGACGTTCAATGGTGTTACCGTCACTGAACCCCCCTCCCCCCACTATCAACATCCTGGGGGTTCCCATTGAGAGAGAATCTAACCATCGCCCCCTTGATGTTCAATGGTGTTACCGTCACTGAATCCCCCCTCCCACCCCCCACTATCAACATCCTGGGGGTTCCCATTGAGCGAGAATCTAAGCATCGCCCCCCTTGATGTTCAATGGTGTTACCGTCACTGAATCCCCCCTCTCCCCACCCACTACTAACATCCTGGGGGTTCCCATTGAGAGAGAATCTAACCATCGCTCCCTTGATGTTCAATGGTGTTACCGTCACTGAATCCCCCCTCCCCCCACTATCAACATCCTGGGGGTTCCCATTGAGAGAGAATCTAACCATCGCCCCCTTGATGTTCAATGGTGTTACCGTCACTGAATCCCCCCCCTCCCCCCACTATCAACATCCTGGGGGTTCCCATTGAGAGAGAATCTAACCATCGCCCCCTTGACGTTCAATGGTGTTACCGTCACTGAATCCCCCTTCCCTCCACTATCAACATCCTGGGGGTTCCCATTGAGAGAGAATCTAACCATTGCCCCCTTGACGTTCAATGGTGTTACCGTCACTGAATCCACCCTCCCCCCACTATCAACATCCTGGGGGTTCCCATTGAGAGAGAATCTAACCATCGCCCCCTTGACGTTCAATGGTGTTACCGTCACTGAATCCCCCCTCCCCCCCCCCACTATCAACATCCTGGGGGTTCCCATTGAGAGAGAATCTAACCATCGCCCCCTTGACGTTCAATGGTGTTACCGTCACTGAATCCCCCCTACCCTCCCCCCAACTATCAACATCCTGGGGGTTCCCATTGAGAGAGAATCTAACCATCGCCCCCTTGACGTTCAATGGTGTTACCGTCACTGAATCCCCCCTCCCCCCCCCCACTATCAACATCCTGGGGGTTCCTATTGAGAGAGAATCTAACCATCGCCCCCTTGACGTTCAATGGTGTTACCGTCACTGAATCCCCCCCTCCCTCCCAACTATCAACATCCTTGGGGTTCCCATTGAGAGAGAATCTAACCATCGCCCCCTTGACGTTCAATGGTGTTACCGTCACTGAATCCCCCCTCCCCCCCCCACTATCAACGTCCTGGGGGTTCCCATTGAGAGAGAATCTAACCATCGCCCCCTTGACGTTCAATGGTGTTACCGTCACTGAATCCCCCCTCCCCCCACTATCAACATCCTGGGCGTTCCCGTTGAGAGAGAATCTCACCATCGCCCCCTTGACATTCAATGGTGTTACCGTCACTGAATCCCCCCTCCCCTCCACTATCAACATCCTGGGGGTTCCCGTTGAGAGAGAATCTAACCATCGCCCCCTTGATGTTCAATGGTGTTACCGTCACTGAATCCCCCCTCCCCCACCCCACTATCAACATCCTGGGGGTTCCCATTGAGAGAGAATCTAACCATCGCCCCCCTTGATGTTCAATGGTGTTACCGTCACTGAATCCCCCCCCTCCCCCCCCCACTATCAACATCCTGGGGGTTCCGATTGAGAGAGAATCTAACCATCGCCCCCTTGATGTTCAATGGTGTTACCGTCACTGAATCCCCCCTCCCCCCCACTATCAACATCCTGGGGGTTCCCATTGAGAGAGAATCTAACCATCGCCCCCTTGACGTTCAATGGTGTTACCGTCACTGAATCCCCCCTCCCTCCCAACTATCAACATCCTGGGGGTTCCCATTGAGAGAGAATCTAACCATCGCCCCCTTGATGTTCAATGGTGTTACCGTCACTGAATCCCCCCTCCCCCCCACTATCAACATCCTGGGGGTTCCGATTGAGAGAGAATCTAACCATCGCCCCCATGATGTTCAATGGTGTTACCGTCACTGAATCCCCCCCTCACCCCCCCACTATCAACATCCTGGGGGTTCCCATTGAGGGAGAATCTAACCATTGCCCCCTTGACGTTCAATGGTGTTACCGTCACTGAATCCCCCCCTCCCCCCCCCCACTATCAACATCCTGGGGGTTCCCATTGAGAGAGAATCTAACCATTGCCCCCTTGATGTTCAATGGTGTTACTGTCACTGAATCCCCCTCTCCCCCCCCCCCCACTATCAACATCCTGGGGGTTCCCATTGAAAGAGAATCTAACCATCACCCCCTTGATGTTCAATGGTGTTACCGTCACTGAATCCCCCCTCCCCCCCCCCACTATCAACATCCTGGGGGTTCCCACTGAGAGAGAATCTAACCATCGCCCCCTTGATGTTCAATGGTGTTACCGTCACTGAATCCCACCCCCCCTCCCACTATCAACATCCTGGGGGTTCCCATTGAGAGAGAATCTAACCATCGCCCCCTTGATGTTCAATGGTGTTACCGTCACTGAATCCCCCCCTCCCCCACACTATCAACATCCTGGGGGTTCCCATTGAGAGAGAATCTAACCATCGCCCCATTGACATTCAATGGTGTTACCGTCACTGAATCCCCCCCCCCCACTATCAACATCCTGGGGGTTCCCATTGAGAGAGAATCTAACCATATACCCCTTGACGTTCAATGGTGTTACTGTCACTGAATCCCCCCTCCCCCCCCACTATCAACATCCTGGGGGTTCCCATTGAGAGAGAATCTAACCATCGCCCCCTTGATGTTCAATGGTGTTACCGTCACTGAGTCCCCCCCCCTCCCCACTATCAACATCCTGGGGGTTCCCATTGAGAGAGAATCTAACCATCGCCCCCTTGATGTTCAATGGTGTTACCGTCACTGAATCCCCCCTCCCCCCCCACTATCAACATCCTGGGGGTTCCCATTGAGAGAGAATCTAACCATCGCCCCCTTGATGTTCAATGGTGTTACCGTCACTGAATCCCCCCTCCCTCCCTCCCCCTCCCCCACTATCAACAACCTGGGGGTTCCCATTGAGAGAGAATCTAACCATCGCCCCCCTTGACGTTCAATGGTGTTACCGTCACTGAATCCCCCCTCCCCCCCACTATCAACATCCTGGGGGTTCCCATTGAGAGAGAATCTAACCATCGCCCCCTTGATGTTCAATGGTGTTACCGTCACTGAATCCCCCCTCCCCCCCACTATCAACATCCTGGGGGTTCCCATTGAGAGAGAATCTAACCATCGCCCCCTTGATGTTCAATGGTGTTACCGTCACTGAATCCCACCCCCCCCCCACTATCAACATCCTGGGGGTTCCCATTGAGAGAGAATCTAACCATCGCCCCCTTGATGTTCAATGGTGTTACCGTCACTGAATCCCCCCTCCCCCCCCCCCCCCCACTATCAACATCCTGGGGGTTCCCATTGAGAGAGAATCTAACCATCGCCCCCTTGACATTCAATGGTGTTACCGTCACTGAATCCCCCCTCCCCCCACTATCAACATCCTGGGGGTTCCCATTGAGAGAGAATCTAACCATCGCCCCCTTGATGTTCAATGGTGTTACCGTCACTGAATCCCCCCTCCCACCCACTATCAACATCCTGGGGGTTCCCATTGAGAGAGAATCTAACCATCGCCCCCTTGATGTTCAATGGTGTTACCATCACTGAATCCGCCCCCTCCCCCCGCCACTATCAACATCCTGGGGGTTCCCATTGAGAGAGAATCTAACCATCGCCCCCTTGATGTTCAATGGTGTTACCGTCACTGAATCCCCCCTCCCCCCCCACTATCAACATCCTGGGGGTTCCCATTGAGAGAGAATCTAACCATCGCCCCCTTGATGTTCAATGGTGTTACCGTCACTGAATCCCCCCTCCCTCCCAACTATCAACATCCTGGGGGTTCCCATTGAGGGAGAATCTAACCATCGCCCCCTTGATGTTCAATGGTGTTACCGTCACTGAATCCCCCCTCCCCCCACTATCAACATCCTGGGTGTTCCCATTGAGAGAGAATCTAACCATCGCCCCCTTGATGTTCAATGGTGTTACCGTCACTGAATCCCCCCTCCCCCCCCCCACTATCAACATCCTGGGGGTTCCCATTGAGAGAGAATCTAACCATCACCCCCTTGATGTTCAATGGTGTTACAGTCACTGAATCCCCCCTCCCCCCACTATCAACATCCTGGGGGTTCCCATTGAGAGAGAATCTAACCATTGCCCCCTTGACGTTCAATGGTGTTACCGTCACTGAATCCCTGCTCCCCCCCCACTATCAACATCCTGGGGGTTCCCATTGAGAGAGAATCTAACCATCGCCCCCTTGATGTTCAATGGTGTTACCGTCACTGAATCCCCCCTCCCCCCCCCACTATCAACATCCTGGGGGTTCCCATTGAGAGAGAATCTAACCATCGCCCCCTTGATGTTCAATGGTGTTACCGTCACTGAATCCCCCCCTCACCCCCCCACTATCAACATCCTGGGGGTTCCCATTGAGAGAGAATCTAACCATCGCCCCCTTGATGTTCAATGGTGTTACCGTCACTGAATCCCCCCTCCCCCTCCCCCACTATCAACATCCTGGGGGTTCCCATTGAGAGAGAATCTAACGATCGCCCCCTTGACGTTCAATGGTGTTACCGTCACTGAATCCCCCCTCCCACCCCCACTATCAACATCCTGGGGGTACCCATTGAGAGAGAATCTAACGATCGCCCCCTTGACGTTCAATGGTGTTACCGTCACTGAATCCCCCCTCCCCCCCCCCAACAATCAACATCCTGGGGGTTCCCATTGAGAGAGAATCTAACCATCGCCCCCTTGATGTTCAATGGTGTTACCATCACTGAATCCCCCCCTCCCCCCCACTATCAACATCCTGGGGGTTCCCATTGAGAGAGAATCTAACCATCGCCCCCTTGATCTTCAATGGTGTTACCGTCACTGAATCCCCCACCTCCCCCCCACTATCAACATCCTGGGGGTTCCCATTGAGAGAGAATCTAACCATCGTCCCCTTGACGTTCAATGGTGTTACCGTCACTGAATCCCCCCTCCCCCCACTATCAACATCCTGGGGGTTCACATTGAGAGAGAATCTAACCATCGCCCCCTTGACGTTCAATGGTGTTACCGTCACTGAATCCCCCCTCCCCCCACTATCAACATCCGGGGGTTCACATTGAGAGAGAATCTAACCATCGCCCCCTTGACGTTCAATGGTGTTACCGTCACTGAATCCCCCCTCCCCCCCTCCACTATCAACATCCTGGGGGTTCCCATTGAGAGAGAATCTAAACATCGCCCCCTTGACGTTCAATGGCGTTACCGTCACTGAATCCCCCCCTCCCCACCCCCCACTATCAACATCCTGGGGGTTCCCATTGAGAGAGAATCTAACTATCGCCCCCTTGATGTTCAATGGTGTTACCCTCACTGAATCCCCCCTCCCCCCCCCCCACCCCACTATCAACATCCTGGGGGTTCCCATTGAGAGAGAATCTAACCATCACCCCCTTGATGTTCAATGGTGTTACCGTCACTGAATCCCCCCGACCCCACTATCAACATCCTGGGGGTCCCATTGAGAGAGAATCGAACCATCGCCCCATTGATGTTCAATGGTGTTACCGTCACTGATTCCCCCCCTCCCCCCGCACTATCAACATCCTGGGGGTTCCCATTGAGAGAGAATCTAACCAACAAGCCCTTGACGTTCAATGGTGTTACCGTCACTGAATCCCCCCCCCCCCCCACTATCAACATCCTGGGGGTTCCCATTGAGAGAGAATCTAACCATCGCCCCCTTGACGTTCAATGGCGTTACCGTCACTGAATCCCCCCTCCCCCCCCCCACTATCAACATCCTGGGGGTTCCCATTGAGAGAGAATCTAACCATCACCCCCTTAATGTTCAATGGTGTTACCGTCACTGAATCCCCCCTCCCCCCACCACTATCAACATCCTGGGGGTTCCCATTGAGAGAGAATCTAACCATCGCCCTCTTGATGTTCAATGGTGTTACCGTCACTGAATCCCCCCCTCCCCCCCCACTATCAACATCCTGGGGGTTCCCATTGAGAGAGAATCTAACCATCGCCCCCTTGATATTCAGTGGTGTTACCGTCACTGAATCCCCCTTCCCCCCCCACTATCAACATCCTGGGGCTTCCCATTGAGAGAGAATCTAACCATCGCACCCTTGATGTTCAATGGTGTTACCCTCACTGAATCCCCCCTCCCCCTCCACTATCAACATCCTGGGGGTTCCCATTGAGAGAGAATCTAACCATCGCCCTCTTGATGTTCAATGGTGTTACCGTCACTGAATCCCCCCTTCCCCCACTATCAACATCCTGGGGGTTCCCATTGAGAGAGAATCTAACCATCACCCCCTTGATGTTCAATGGTGTTACCGTCACTGAATCCCCCCTCCCCCCCCACTATCAACGTCCTGGGGGTTCCCATTGAGAGAGAATCTAACCTTCGCCCCCTTGACGTTCAATGGTGTTACCGTCACTGAATCCCCCTCCCTCCCAACTATCAACATCCTGGGGGTTCCCATTGAGAGAGAATCTAACCATTGCCCCCTTGATGTTCAATGATGTTACCATCACTGAATCCCCCCTCCCCCCACTATCAACATCCTGGGGGTTCCCATTCAGAGAGAATCTAATCATCGCCCCCTTGATGTTCAATGGTGTTACCGTCACTGAATCTCCCCTCCCTCCCAACTATCAACATCCTGGGGGTTCCCATTGAGAGAGAATCTTACCATCGCCCCCTTGACGTTCAATGGTGTTACCGTCACTGAATCCCCCCTCCCCCCCCACTATCAACGTCCTGGGGGTTCCCATTGAGAGAGAATCTAACCATCGCCCCCATGACGTTCAATGGTGTTACCGTCACTGAATCCCCCCTCCCCCCACTATCAACATCCTGGGCGTTCCCGTTGAGAGAGAATCTCACCATCGCCCCCTTGACATTCAATGGTGTTACCGTCACAGAATCCCCCCTCCCCCTCCACTATCAACATCCTGGGGGTTCCCGTTGAGAGAGAATCTAATCATCGCCCCCTTGATGTTCAATGGTGTTACCGTCACTGAATCCCCCCTTCCCCCCCACTATCAACATCCTCGGGGTTCCGATTGAGAGAGAATCTAACCATCGCCCCCTTGACGTTCAATGGTGTTACCGTCACTGAATCCCCCCTCCCCCTCCACTATCAACATCCTGGGGGTTCCCATTGAGAGAGAATCTAACCATCGCCCCCTTGACGTTCAATGGTGTTACCGTCACTGAATCCCCCTCCCTCCCAACTATCAACATCCTGGGGGTTCCCATTGAGAGAGAATCTAATCATCGCCCCCTTGATGTTCAATGGTGTTACCATCACTGAATCCACCCCCCCCCCACTATCAACATCCTGGGGGTTCCCATTGAGACAGAATCTAACCATCGCCCCCTTGACGTTCAATGGTGTTACCGTCACTGAATCCCCCCCTCCCCCCCCACTATCAACATCCTGGGGGTTCCCATTGAGAGAGAATCTAACCATCGCCCCCTTGATGTTCAATGGTGTTACCGTCACTGAATCCCCCCTCCCTCCCAACTATCAACATCCTGGGGGTTCCCATTGAGAGAGAATCTAACCATCGCCCCCTTGACGTTCAATGGTGTTACCGTCACTGAATCCCCCCTCCCCCCCCCACTATCAACATCCTGGGGGTTCCCATTGAGAGAGAATCTAACCATCGCCCCCTTGATGTTCAATGGTGTTACCGTCACTGAATCCCCCCTCCCCCCCCCGCTATCAACATCCTGGGGGTTCCCATTGAGAGAGAATCTAACCATCGCCCCCTTGATGTTCAATGGTGTTACCGTCACTGAATCCCCCCTCCCCCCCCCACTATCAACATCCTGGGGGTTCCCATTGAGAGAGAATCTAACCATCGCCCCCTTGATGTTCAATGGTGTTACCGTCACTGAATCCCCCCTCCCCCCCCCACTATCAACATCCTGGGGGTTCCCATTGAGAGAGAATCTAACCATCGCCCCCTTGACGTTCAATGGTGTTACCGTCACTGAATCCCCCCTCCCCCCCCCCTCCCCCCTCCCCCTATATCAACATCCTGGGGGTTCCCATTGAGAGAGAATCTAACCATCACCCCCTTGATGTTCAATGGTGTTTCCGTCACTGAATCCCCCCTCCCCCCCACCACTATCAACATTTTGGGGGTTCCCATTGAGAGAGAATCTAACCATCGCCCCCTTGACGTTCAATGGTGTTACCATCACTGAGTCCCCCCTCCCCCCCCCCCCCCACTATCAACATCCTGGGGGTTCCCATTGAGAGAGAATCTAACCATCGCCCCCTTGATGTTCAATGGTGTTACTGTCACTGAATCCCCCCCTCCCCCCCACTATCAACATCCTGGGGGTTCCCATTGAGAGAGAATCTAACCATCGCCCCCTTGATGTTCAATGGTGTTACCGTCACTGAATCCCCCCGACCCCACTATCAACATCCTGGGGGTTCCCATTGAGAGAGAATCTAACCATCGCCCCCTTGATGTTCAATGGTGTTACCGACACTGAATCCCCCCTCCCCCCCCACTATCAACATCCTGGGGGTTCCCATTGAGAGAGAATCTAACCATTGTCCCCTTGACTTACAATGGTGTTACCGTCACTGAATCCCCCCGACCCCACTATCAACATCCTGGGGGTTCCCATTGAGAGAGAATCGAACCATCGCCCCATTGATGTTCAATGGTGTTACCGTCACTGATTCCCCCCTCCCCCCCACTATCAACATCCTGGGGGTTCCCATTGAGAGAGAATCTAACCAACAAGCCCTTGACGTTCAATGGTGTTACCGTCACTGAATCCCCCCCCCCCCCCCCACTATCAACATCCTGGGGGTTCCCATTGAGAGAGAATCTAACCATCGCCCCCTTGACGTTCAATGGTGTTACCGTCACTGAATCCCCCCCTCCCCCCACTATCAACATCCTGGGGGTTCCCATTGAGAGAGAATCTAACCAACAAGCCCTTGACGTTCAATGGTGTTACCGTCACTGAATCCCCCCCCCCCCCCCCCACTATCAACATCCTGGGGGTTCCCATTGAGAGAGAATCTAACCATCGCCCCCTTGATATTCAGTGGTGTTACCGTCACTGAATCCCCCCTCCCCCCCCACTATCAACATCCTGGGGGTTCCCATTGAGAGAGAATCTAACCATCGCCCCCTTGATGTTCAATGGTGTTACCGTCACTGAATCCCCCCTCCCCCCCCCCCCCCACTATCAACATCCTGGGGCTTCCCATTGAGAGAGAATCTAACCATCGCCCCCTTGATGTTCAATGGTGTTACCCTCACTGAATCCCCCCTCCCCCTCCACTATCAACATCCTGGGGGTTCCCATTGAGAGAGAATCTAACCATCGCCCACTTGATGTTCAATGGTGTTACCGTCACTGAATCCCCCCCTCCACCCCCACTATCAACATCCTGGGGGTTCCAATTGAGAGAGAATCTAACCATCGCCCACTTGACGTTCAATGGTGTTACCCTCACTGAATCCCCCCTCCCCCCCCCACTATCAACATCCTGGGGGTTCCCATTGAGAGAGAATCTAACCTTCGCCCCCTTGACGTTCAATGGTGTTACCGTCACTGAATTCCCCTCCCTCCCAACTATCAACATCCTGGGGGTTCCCATTGAGAGAGAATCTAACCATCGCCCCCTTGATGTTCAATGATGTTACCGTCACTGACTCCCCCCTCCCCCCACTATCAACATCCTGGGGGTTCCCATTCAGAGAGAATCTAACCATCGCCCCCTTGATGTTCAATGGTGTTACCGTCACTGAATCCCCCCTCCCTCCCAACTATCAACATCCTGGGGGTTCCCATTGAGAGAGAATCTTACCATCGCCCCCTTGACGTTCAATGGTGTTACCGTCACTGAATCCCCCCTCCCCCCCCACTATCAACGTCCTGGGGGTTCCCATTGAGAGAGAATCTAACCATCGCCCCCATGACGTTCAATGGTGTTACCGTCACTGAATCCCCCCTCCCCCCACTATCAACATCCTGGGCGTTCCCGTTGAGAGAGAATCTCACCATCGCCCCCTTGACATTCAATGGTGTTACCGTCACAGAATCCCCCCTCCCCCTCCACTATCAACATCCTGGGGGTTCCCGTTGAGAGAGAATCTAATCATCGCCCCCTTGATGTTCAATGGTGTTCCCGTCACTGAATCCCCCCTCCCCCCCCCCCACTATCAACATCCTCGGGGTTCCGATTGAGAGAGAATCTAACCATCGCCCCCTTCACGTTCAATGGTGTTACGGTCACTGAATCCCCCCTCCCCCTCCACTATCAACATCCTGGGGGTTCCCATTGAGAGAGAATCTAACAATCGCCCCCTTGACGTTCAATGGTGTTACCGTCACTGAATCCCCCTCCCTCCCAACTATCAACATCCTGGGGGTTCCCATTGAGAGAGAATCTAAACATCGCCCCCTTGACGTTCAATGGTGTTACCGTCACTGAATCCCCCCTCCCTCCCAACTATCAACATCCTGGGGGTTCCCATTGAGGGAGAATCTAACCATCGCCCCCTTGATGTTCAATGGTGTTACCGTCACTGAATCCCCCCTCCACCCACTATCAACATCCTGGGTGTTCCCATTGAGAGCGAATCTAACCATCGCCCCCTTGATGTTCAATGGTGTTACCGTCACTGAATCCCCCCTCCCCCCACTATCAACATCCTGGGGGTTCCCATTGAGAGAGAATCTAACCATCGCCCCCCTTGATGTTCAATGCTGTTACCGTCACTGAATCCCCCCCTCCACCCACTCTCAACATCCTGGGGGTTCCCATTGAGAGAGAATCTAACCATCGCCCCTTGACGTTCAATGGTGTTACCGTCACTGAATCCCCCCCTCCCCCCGCCACTATCAACATCCTGGGGGTTCCCATTGAGTGAGAATCTAACCATTGCCCCCTTGATGTTCAATGGTGTTACCGTCACTGAATCCCCCTCTCCCCCCCCCACTACCAACATTCTGGGGGTTCCCATTGAGAGAGAATCTAACCATCGCCCCCTTGACGTTCAATGGTGTGACAGTCACTGAATCCCCCTCTCCCCCCCCACTATCAACATCCTGGGGGTTCCCATTGAGAGAGAATCTAACCATCGCCCCCTTGACGTTCAATGGTGTTACCGTCACTGAATCCCCCCTCCCCCCCCACTATCAACATCCTGGGGGTTCCCATTGAAAGAGAATCTAACCATCGCCCCCTTGATGTTCAATGGTGTTACCGTCACTGATTCCCCCTCCCCCCCCCCCCCCCACTATCAACTTCCTGGGGGTTCCCATTGAGAGAGAATCTAACCATCGCCCCCTTGATGTTCAATGGTGTTACCGTCACTGAATCCCCCCTCCCCCCCCCCCCACTATCAACATCCTGGGGGTTCCCATTGAGAGAGAATCTAACCATCGCCCCCTTGATGTTCAATGCTGTTACCGTCACTGAATCCCCCCCTCCACCCACTCTCAACATCCTGGGGGTTCCCATTGAGAGAGAATCT
This sequence comes from Chiloscyllium punctatum, assembly GCF_047496795.1. Classification (NCBI taxonomy): domain Eukaryota; kingdom Metazoa; phylum Chordata; class Chondrichthyes; order Orectolobiformes; family Hemiscylliidae; genus Chiloscyllium; species Chiloscyllium punctatum. Next base: position 62,944 of record NW_027310512.1, read on the forward strand.
AACCATCGCCCCTTGACGTTCAATGGTGTTACCGTCACTGAATCCCCCCCTCCCCCCGCCACTATCAACATCCTGGGGGTTCCCATTGAGTGAGAATCTAACCATTGCCCCCTTGATGTTCAATGGTGTTACCGTCACTGAATCCCCCTCTCCCCCCCCCACTACCAACATTCTGGGGGTTCCCATTGAGAGAGAATCTAACCATCGCCCCCTTGACGTTCAATGGTGTGACAGTCACTGAATCCCCCTCTCCCCCCCCACTATCAACATCCTGGGGGTTCCCATTGAGAGAGAATCTAACCATCGCCCCCTTGACGTTCAATGGTGTTACCGTCACTGAATCCCCCCTCCCCCCCCACTATCAACATCCTGGGGGTTCCCATTGAAAGAGAATCTAACCATCGCCCCCTTGATGTTCAATGGTGTTACCGTCACTGATTCCCCCTCCCCCCCCCCCCCCACTATCAACTTCCTGGGGGTTCCCATTGAGAGAGAATCTAACCATCGCCCCCTTGATGTTCAATGGTGTTACCGTCACTGAATCCCCCCTCCCCCCCCCCCCACTATCAACATCCTGGGGGTTCCCATTGAGAGAGAATCTAACCATCGCCCCCTTGATGTTCAATGGTGTTACCGTCACTGAATCCCCCCCCCCACTATCAACATCCTGGGGGTTCCCATTGAGAGAGAATCTAACCATCACCCCCTTGATGTTCAATGGTGTTACCGTCACTGAATCCCCCCCTCCCCCCACTCTCAACATCCTGGGGGTTCCCATTGAGAGAGAATCTGACCATCGCCCCCTTGACGTTCAATGGTGTTACTGTCACTGAATCCCCCCCCACCCCCCACTATCAACATCCTGGGGGTTCCCATTGAGAGAGAATCTAACCATCGCCCCCTTGACGTTCAATGGTGTTACCGTCACTGAATCCCCCTCCCCCCCACTATCAACATCCTGGGGGTTCCCAGTGAGAGAGAATCTAACCATCGCCCCCTTGACGTTCAATGGTGTTACCGTCACTGAATCCCCCCCTCCACCCCCACTATCAACATTCTGGGGGTTCCCATTGAGAGAGAATCTAACCATCGCCCCCTTGATGTTCAATGGTGTTACCGTCACTGAATCCCCCCTCCCACCCCCCCTACTATCAACATCCTGGGGGTTCCCATTGAGAGAGAATCTAACCATCGCCCCCTTGACGTTCAATGGTGTTACCGTCACTGAATCCCCCCTCCCCCCCCCACTTTCAACATCCTGGGCGTTCCCAATGAGAGAGAATCTAACCATCGCCCCCTTGATGTTCAATGGTGTTACCGTCACTGAATCCCCCCTCCCCCCCCCACGATCAACATCCTGGGGGTTCCCATTGAGAGAGAATCTAACCATCGCCCCCTTAACGTTCAATGGTGTTACCGTCACTGAATCACCCCGACTCCACTATCAACATCCTGGGGGTTCCCATTGAGAGAGAATCTAACCATTGCCCCCTTGATGTTCAATGGTGTTACCGTCACTGAATCCCCCCTCCCCCCCACTATCAACATCCTGGGGGTTCCCATTGAGAGAGAATCTAACCATCGCCCCCTTGATGTTCAATGGTGTTACCGTCACTGAGTCCCCCCTCCCCCCCACTATCAACATCCTGGGGTTTCCCATTGAGAGAGAATCTAACCATCGCCCCCCTTGACGTTCAATGGTGTTACCGTCACTGAATCCCCCCTCCCCCCCCCCCCCGCCCTCCCCCTATATCAACATCCTGGGGGTTCCCATTGAGAGAGAATCTAACCATCACCCCCTTGATGTTCAATGGTGTTTCCGTCACTGAATCCCCCCTCCCCCCCACCACTATCAACATTTTGGGGGTTCCCATTGAGAGAGAATCTAACCATCGCCCCCTTGACGTTCAATGGTGTTACCATCACTGAGTCCCCCCTCCCCCCCCCCCCCCCCACTATCAACATCCTGGGGGTTCCCATTGAGAGAGAATCTAAACATCGCCCCCTTGACGTTCAATGGTGTTACTGTCACTGAATCCCCCCTCCCCCCCCCACTATCAACATCCTGGGGGTTCCCCCCCCCCCCCCCCCCCCCCATTGAGAGAGAATCTAACCAACAAGCCCTTGACGTTCAATGGTGTTACCGTCACTGAATCCCCCCCCCCCCCCCCCCACTATCAACATCCTGGGGGTTCCCATTGAGAGAGAATCTAACCATCGCCCCCTTGACGTTCAATGGCGTTACCGTCACTGAATCCCCCCTCCCCCCCCCACTATCAACATCCTGGGGGTTCCCATTGAGAGAGAATCTAACCATCACCCCCTTAATGTTCAATGGTGTTACCGTCACTGAATCCCCCCTCCCCCCCCCCCCCCCCCCCACGATCAACGTCCTGGGGGTTCCCATTGAGAGAGAATCTAACCATCGCCCCCTTGATGTTCAATGGTGTTACCGTCACTGAATCCCCCCTCCTTCCCCCCCACTATCAACATCCTGGGGGTTCCCATTGAGAGAGAATCTAACCATTGTCCCCTTGACTTACAATGGTGTTACCGTCACTGAATCCCCCCGACCCCACTATCAACATCCTGGGGGTTCCCATTGAGAGAGAATCGAACCATCGCCCCATTGACGTTCAATGGTGTTACTGTCACTGAATCCCCCCTCCCCCCACTATCAACATCCTGGGGGTTCCCATTGAGAGAGAATCTAACAATCGCCCTCTTGATGTTCAATGGTGTTACCGTCACTGAATCCCCCCTCCTTCCCCCCCACTATCAACATCCTGGGGGTTCCCATTGAGAGAGAATCTAACCATCGCCCCCTTGATATTCAGTGGTGTTACCGTCACTGAATCCCCCTTCCCCCCCCCCACTATCAACATCCTGGGGGTTCCCATTGAGAGAGAATCTAACCATCGCCCCCTTGATGTTCAATGGTGTTACCCTCACTGAATCCCCCCTCCCCCTCCACTATCAACATCCTGGGGGTTCCCATTGAGAGAGAATCTAACCATCGCCCACTTGATGTTCAATGGTGTTACCCTCACTGAATCCCCCCTCCCCCCCCCCACACCCCACTATCAAAATCCTGGGGGTTCCCATTGAGAGAGAATCTAACCATCGTCCCCTTGATGTTCAATGGTGTTACCGTCACTGAATCCCCCCCTCCTCCCGACCCCACTATCAACATCCTGGGGGTTCCCATTGAGAGAGAATCTAACCATCGCCACCTTGATGTTCAATGGTGTTACCGTCACTGAATCCCCCCTCCCCCCGACCCCACTATCAACATCCTGGGGGTTCCCATTGAGAGAGAATCTAACCATCACCCCCTTGATGTTCAATGGTGTTACCGTCACTGAATCCCCCCCTCCCCCCCCAACTATCAACATCCTGGGGGTTCCCATTGAGAGAGAATCTAACCATCGCCCCCCTTGACGTTCAATGGTGTTACCGTCACTGAATCCCCCCTCCCCCCCCACTATCAACATCCTGGGGGTTCCCATTGAGAGAGAATCTAACCATCGCCCCCTTGACGTTCAATGGTGTTACCGTCACTGAATCCCCCCTCGCCCCCCCCACTATCAACATCCTGGGGGTTCCAATTGAGAGAGAATCTAACCATCGCCCTCTTGATGTTCAATGGTGTTACCGTCACTGAATCCCCCCTCCTTGCCCCCCACTATCAACATCCTGGGGGTTCCCATTGAGAGAGAATCTAATCATCGCCCCCTTGATATTCAGTGGTGTTACCGTCACTGAATCCCCCCTCCCCCCACTATCAACATCCTGGGGGTTCCCATTGAGAGAGAATCTAACCATCACCCCCTTGATGTTCAATGGTGTTACCGTCACTGAATGCCCCCTCCCCCCCCACTATCAACTTCCTGGGGGTTCCCATTGAGAGAGAATCTCACCACCGCCCCCTTGATGTTCAGTGGTGTTACCGTCACTGAATCCCCCTCCCCCCACTATCAACATCCTGGGGGTTCCCATTGAGAGAGAATCTAACCATCGCCCCCTTGACGTTCAATGGTGTTACCGTCACTGAATCCCCCCTCCCCCCCCCCCACTATCAACATCCTGGGGGTTCCAATTGAGAGAGAATCTGACCATCGCCCCCTTGATGTTCAATGGTGTTACCGACACTGAATCCCCCCTCCCCCCACTATCAACATCCTGGGGGTTCCCATAGAGAGAGAATCTAACCACCGTACCCTTGACGTACAATGGTGTTACCGTCACTGAATCCCACCTCCCACCCCCCACTATCAACATCCTGGGGGTTCCCATAGAGAGAGAATCAACCATCGTCCCCTTGACGTTCAATGGTGTTACCGTCACTGAATCCCCCTCACCCCCCCCCACTATCAACATCCTTGGGGTTCCCGTTGAGAGAGAATCTCACCATCGCCCCCTTGACGTTCAATGGTGTTACCGTCACTGAATCCCCCCTCCCCCCACTATCAACATCCTGGGGGTTCCCATTGAGAGAGAATCTAACCATCGCCCCCTTGACGTTCAATGGTGTTACCGTCACTGAATCCCCCCTCCTTCCCAACTATCAACATCCTGGGGGTTCCCATTGAGAGAGAATCTAACCATCGCCCCCTTGACGTTCAATAGTGTTACCGTCACTGAATCCCCCCTCCCCCCCCACTATCAACATCCTGGGGGTTCCCATTGAGAGAGAATCTAACCATCGCCCCCTTGATATTCAATGGTGTTACCGTCACTGAATCCCCCTTCCCCCCCCCACTATCAACATCCTGGGGGTTCCCATTGAGAGAGAATCTAACCATCGCCCCCTTGACGTTCAATGGTGTTACCGTCACTGAATCCCCCCTCCCCCCCCACTATCAACATCCTGGGGGTTCCCATTGAGAGAGAATCTAACCATCGCCCCCTTGATATTCAATGGTGTTACCGTCACTGAATCCCCCTTCCCCCCCCACTATCAACATCCTGGGGCTTCCCATTGAGAGAGAATCTAACCATCGCCCCCTTGATGTTCAATGGTGTTACCGTCACTGAATCCCCCCTCCCCTCCACCCACTATCAACATCCTGGGGGTTCCCATTGAGAGAGAATGTAACGATCGCACCCTTGACGTTCAATGGTGTTACCGTCACTGAATACCACCTCCTCCCCCCACTATCAACATCCTGGGGGTTCCCATTGAGAGAGAATCTAACCATCGCCCCCTTGATGTTCAATGGTGTTACCGTCACTGAATCCCCCCCTTCCCCCCCCCACTATCAACATCCTGGGGGTTCCCATTGAGAGAGAATCTATCCATCGACCCTTGACGTTCAATAGTGTTACCGTCACTGAATCCCCCCCTTCCCCCCCCACTATCAACATCCTGGGGGTTCCGGTTGAGAGAGAATCTCACCATCGCCCCCTTGATGTTCAATGGTGTTACCGTCACTGAATCCCCCCTCCCCCCACTATCAACGTCCTGGGGGTTCCCATTGAGAGAGAATCTAACCATCGCCCCCTTGATGTTCAATGGTGTTACCGTCACTGAATCCCCCCTCCCCCCCCCACTATCAACATCCTGGGGGTTCCCATTGAGAGAGAATCTAACCATCGCCCCCTTGACGTTCAATGGTGTTACTGTCACTGAATCCCCCCTCCCCCCCCCACTATCAACATCCTGGGGGGTTCCCATTGAGAGAGAATCTAACCATCGCCCCCTTGACGTTCAATGGTGTTAACGTCACTGAATCCCCCCTCCCCCCCCCCACCCCACTATCAACATCCTGGGGGTTCCCATTGAGAGAGAATCTAACCATCGCCCCCTTGATGTTCAATGGTGTTACCGTCGCTGAATCCCCCCTCCCCCCACTATCAACATCCTGGGGGTTCCCATTGAGAGAGAATCGAACCATCGCCCCCTTGATGTTCAATGGTGTTACCGTCACTGAATCCCCCCCTCGCCCCCCCACTATCAACATCCTGGGGGTTCCCATTGAGAGAGAATCTAACCATCACCCCCTTGATGTTCAATGGTGTTACCGTCACTGAATGCCCCCATCCCCCCACTATCAACATCCTGGGGGTTCCCATTGAGAGAGAATCTAACCATCGCCCCCTTGATGTTCAATCGTGTTACCGTCACTGAATCCCCCCTCCCCCCCACTATCAACATCCTGGGGGTTCCCATTGAGAGAGAATCTAACCATCGCCCCCTTGACGTTCAATGGTGTTACCATCACTGAATCCCCCCCCCCTCCCCCCCCCCACTATCAACATCCTGGGGGTTCCCATTGAGAGAGAATCTAACCATCGCCCGCTTGATGTTCAATGGTGTTACCATCACTGAATCCCTCCTCCCCCCACTATCAACAACCTGGGGGTTCCCATTGAGAGAGAATCTAACCATCGCCCCCTTGATGTTCAATGGTGTTACCGACACTGAATCCCCCCTCCCCCCCCCCCACTATCAACATCCTGGGGGTTCCCATTGAGAGAGAATCTAACCATTGTCCCCTTGACTTACAATGGTGTTACCGTCACTGAATCCCCCCGACCCCACTATCAACATCCTGGGGGTTCCCATTGAGAGAGAATCGAACCATCGCCCCATTGATGTTCAATGGTGTTACCGTCACTGAATCCCCCCTCCCCCACTATCAATGTCCTGGGGGTTCCCATTGAGAGAGAATCTAACCATCGCCCCCTTGATGTTCAATTTCGTTACCGACACTGAATCCCCCCTCCCCCCCCACTATCAACATCCTGGGGGTTCCCATTGAGAGAGAATCGAACCATTGTCCCCTTGACTTACAATGGTGTTACCGTCACTGAATCCCCCCGACCCCACTATCAACATCCTGGGGGTTCCCATTGAGAGAGAATCTAACCAACAAGCCCTTGACGTTCAATGGTGTTACCGTCACTGAATCCCCCCTCCCCCACTATCAATGTCCTGGGGGTTCCCATTGAGAGAGAATCTAACCATCGCCCCCTTGATGTTCAATGGTGTTACCGTCACTGAATCCCCCCTCCCACCCCCCCCACTATCAACATCCTGGGGGTTCCCATTGAGAGAGAATCTAACCATCGCCCCCTTGATGTTCAATGGTGTTACCGCCACTGAATCCCCCCTCCCACCCCCCCACTATCAACATCCTGGGGGTTCCCATAGAGAGAGAATCTAACCATCACCCCCTTGATGTTCAATGGTGTTATCGTCACTGAATCCCCCCCCCCCCCCCCCCCCACTATCAACATCCTGGGGGTTCCCATTGAGAGAGAATCTAACCATCGCCCCCTTGACTTTCAATGGTGTTACCGTCACTGAATCCCACCTCCCCCCCCGCCCACTATCAACATCCTGGGGGTTCCCATAGAGAGAGAATCTAACCATCGTACCCTTGACGTTCAATGGTGTTACCGTCA
>NW_027310513.1:0-2500 GCF_047496795.1 Chiloscyllium punctatum
TGTCTCTCTCTCTCTCTCTCTCTCTCTCAGTGTCTCTCTCTCTGTCTCTCTCTCTCTCTCTCTCTCTCTCTCTCTGTGTGTATCTCTCTCTATCTGTGTTTGTCTCTCTCTGTGTCTGTATCTGTGTCTATCTCTCTCTCTCTCTGTGTGTCTCTCTATCTATCTGTGTTTGTCTCTCTCTGTGTCTGTATCTGTATCTATCTCTCTCCATCTCTCATTATCGGTGTCTGTGTCACTCTCTCTATCTGTCGTGTGTCCCTCTCTCTCTCTCTATCTGTCTCTCTTTCTCTCTCTCTCTCTATCCGTGTCTCTCTCTCTCGCTTTCTATATCCTCTGCTCTATCCGTGTCTCTCTCTCGCTTCTATATCCTTGTCTCTCTCTCTCTCTATCCGTGTATCTCTCTCTCTCTATCCGTCTCTCTCTCTCTATCCGTGTCTCTCTCTCCCTCTTTATCTGTCTGTCTCTCTCTCTCCATCTGTGTCTGTCTCTCTCTCTCTATCAGTGTCTCTCTCTCTCTCTCTCTATCCATGTCTCTCTCTCTCTCTCTATCCGTGTGTCTCTCACTCTCTCTCTATCCGTCTCTCTCTCTCTATCCGTGTCTCTCTCTATCCGTGTCTCTCTCTCTCTCTATCCGCGTATCTCTCTTTCTATCCCTGTCTCTCTCTCTCTCTCTATCCGTGTCTCTCTCTCTCTCTATCCGTGTCCATCTCTCTCTCTATCTGCGTATCTCTCTCTCTCTATCCCCTGTCTCTCTCTCTCTCTATCCTTATCTCTCTCTCTCTCTATCCGTGTATCTCTCTCTCTCTCTATCCGTCTCTCTCTCTCTCTCTCTCTCTATCCGTGTCTCTCTCTCTCTCTATCCGTCTCTCTCTCCCTCTCTATCCGTGTCTCTCGCTCTCTCTATCCATGTTTTTCTCTCTCTCCCTCTATCCGAGTCTCTCTCTCTCTCTCTCTCTCTCTATCCGTGTTTTACTCTCTCTCTCTCTATCCGTCTCTCTCTCTTTCTATCCGTCTCTCTCGCTCTCTCTCTCTCTCTCTCTCTATCCGTGTCTCTCTCTCTCTATCCGTGTCTCTCTCTCTCTCTATCCGTGTTTTTCTCTCTCTCCCTCTATCCGAGTCTCTCTCTCTCTCTCTCTATCCGTGTCTCTCTCTCTCTCTATCATGTTTCTATCTCTCTATCCGTGTTTTTCTCTCTCTCGCTCTATCCGTGTCTCTCTCTCTCTATCCGTGTGTGTCTCTCTTTCTATCCGTCTCTCTCTCTCTATCCGTGTTTCTCTCTCTCTCTATCCGTGTTTTTCTCTCTCTCTCTCTCTATCCGAGTCTCTCTCTCTCTCTCTATCCGTCTCTCTCTCTTTCTATCCTTTCTCTCTCTCTCTCTCTATCTGTGTCTCTCTCTCTCTCTCTATCCGTGTCTCTCTCTCTATTCGTATCTCTCTCTCTCTATCTGTCTCTCTCTCTCTATCCGTCTCTCTCTCACTCTCTCTATCCGTGTCTCTCTCTCTCTCTCTCACTATCCATGTCTCTCTCTCTCTCTCTATCCGTCTCTCTCTCTCTATCCGTCTCTCTCTCTCTCTCTCTCTCTATCCGTGTCTCTCTCTCTCTCTATCCGCGTTTTTTCTCTCTCTCTATCCGTGTCTCTCTCTCTCTCTCTCTATCCGTGCTCTCTCTCTCTCTCTCCATCCGTGTTTCTCTCTCTCTCTATCCGTGTTTTTCTCTCTCTCTCTATCCGTTTCTCTCTCTCTATCGTGTCTCTCTCTCTATCCGTGTTTCTCTCTCTCTCTCTATCCGTGTTTCTCTCTCTCTCTATCCGTGTTTTTCTCTCTCTCTCTATCCGTTTCTCTCTCTCTATCCGTGTCTCTCTCTCTCTCTATCCGTGTTTTTCTCTCTCTCTCGATCCGTTTCTCTCTCTCTCTCTATCCGTTTTTCTCTCTCTCTCTCTCTCTTTCTATCCGTGCCACTCTCTCTCTCTCTCTCTCTATCTGTGTGTGTCTCTCTCTCTCTCTATCCGTGTCTCTCTCTCTCTATCCGAGTTTCTCTCTCTCTCTCTATCCGTCTCTCTCTCTCTATCTGTGTCTCTCTCTCTCTATCCGTCTCTCTCTCTCTCTATCCGAGTTTCTCTCTCTCTCTCTCTATCCGTGTCTCTCTCTCTCTCTATCCGTGTCTCTCTCTCTCTATCCGTGTCTGTCTCTCTCTCTCTCTCTCTATCCGTCTCTCTCTCTCTCTCTATCCGTGTCTCTCTCTCTCTATCCGTGTCTGTCTCTCTCTCTCTCTCTATCCGTCTCTCTCTCTCTCTCTCTCTCTATCCGTCTCTCTCTCTCTATATCCGTGTCTCTCTCTCTCTCTCTATCCGTGTTTTTCTCTCTCTCTCTCTATCCGTCCCTCTCTCTCTCTCTCTCTCTCTCTATCCATGTCTCTCTCTCTCTCTCTCTATCCGTGTGTCTCTCACTCTCTCTCTATCCGTCTCTCTCTCTCTATCCGTGTCTCTCACTCTCTCTCTATC
>NW_027310513.1:10000-12500 GCF_047496795.1 Chiloscyllium punctatum
TCTCTCTATCCGTCTCTCTCTCTCTCTCTCTCTCTATCCGTGTCTCTCTCTCTCTCTCTATCTGTGTGTCTCTCTCTCTCTATCCGTCTCTCTCTCTCTCTCTCTCTCTATATCCGTGTCTCTCTCTCTCTCTCTATCCGTGTTTTTCTCTCTCTCTCTCTATCCGTCTCTCTCTCTCTATCCGTGTTTCTCTCTCACTCTATCCGTGTTTCTCTCTCCCTATCCGTGTCTCTCTCTCTCTCTCTATCCGTTTTTCTCTCTCTCTCTATCCGTGTTTTTCTCTCTCTCTCTATCCGTGTCTCTCTCTCTCTCTCTCTCTATCCGTGTTTCTATCTCTCTCTATCCGTGTCTCTCTCACTCTCTCTCTATCCGTGTCTCTCCCTCTCTCTCTCTCCGTGTCTCTCTCTCTCTATTCGTGTTTTTCTCTCTCTTTCTCTATCCGTCTCCTTCTCTCTCTATCCGTGTCTCTCTCTCTCTCTCTATCCGTGTCACTCTCTCTCTCTTTCTCTCTCTGTCTGTGTGTCTATCTCTCTCTCTATCCGTCTCTCTTTCTCTCTCTCTCTATCCGCGTCTCTCTCTCTCTCTCTCTCTATTCGTATCTCTCTCTCTCTCTATTCGTATCTCTCTCTCTCTCTATCTGTCTCTCTCTCTCTCTCTCTCTATCCGTGTCTCTCTCTCTATCCGTCTCTCTCTCTCTCTATCCGTCTCTCTCTCTCTCTCTCTCTATCCGTGTCTCTCTCTCTCTCTATCTATCCGTGTCTCTCCCTCTCTCTCTATACGTGTCTCTCTCGCTCTCTCTATCCGTGTCTCTCTCTCTCTCTCTCTCTCTCTCTATCCATGTGTGTCTCTCTCTCTCTCTCTCTCTATCTGTCTCTCTCTCTCGTTCTATTCGTCTCTCTCTCTCTCTCTCTATCCGTGTTTTTCTCTCTCTCTCTCTATCCGTGTCTCTCTCTCTCTCTCTGTCTCTCTCTATCCGTGTTTTTCTCTCTCTCTTTCTATCCTTCTCTCTCTCTCTCTCTCTATCCGTCTCTCTCTCTCTCTCTCTATCCGTGTCTCTCTCTATCCGTGTCTCTCTCTCTCTCTCTCTATCCGTGTCTCTCTCTCTCTCTCTCTCTATCCGTGTCTCTCTCTCTCTCTATCCGTGTTTTACTCTCTCTCTCTATCCGTCTCTCTCTCTATCCGTGTCTCTCTCTCTTTCTATCCGTCCCTCTCTCTTTATCCGTCTCTCTCTCTCTTTCTATCCGTGTCTCTCTCTCTCTCTCTATCCGTGTCTCACCCTCTCTCTCAATCCGTGTGTCTCTCTCTCTCTCTAACCATCTCTCTCTCTCTATCCGACTCTCTCTCTCTATCTGTGATTTTCTCTCTCTCCCTCTCTCTATCCGTGTCTCTCTCTCTCTCAATCCGTGTCTCTCTCTCCCTCTATCCGTGTCTCTCTCTCTCTCTTTCTATCTGTGTCTCTCTCTCTCTCTATCCGTGTCTCTCTCTCTCTATCCGTCTCTCTCTCTATCCGTCTCTCACTCTCTCTTTCTCTCTATCCGTGTCTCTCTCTCTCTATCCGTCTCTCTCTCTCTCTATCTGTCTCTCTCTCTCTCTCTCTCTCTATCCGTCCCTCTCTCTCTCTCTCTATCCGTCTCTCTCTCTCTCTTTCTATCCGTGTCTCTCCCTCTCTCTCTCTCTCTCTATCCGTGTCTCTCTCTCTCTCTCTATCCGTGTGTGTCTTTCTCTCTCTCTATCCGTCTCTCTCTCTCTATCCGTGTCTCTCTCTCTCTCTCTATCCGTGTCTCTCTCTCTCTCTCTATCCGTCTCTCTCTCTCTCTCTTTCTATCCGTGTCTCTCCCTCTCTCTATCCGTGTCTCTCACTCTCTCTCTCTATCCGTGTCTCTCACTCTCTCTCTATCCTCCTCTCTCTCTCTTTCTATCCGTGTCTCTCCCTCTCTCTCTATCCATGTTTCTCTCTCTCTATCCGTGTTTTTCTCTCTCTCTCTCTATCCGTCTCTCTCTCTCTATCCGTGTCTCTCTCTCTCTCTATCCGTGTCTCTCTCTCTCTATCCGTCTCTCTCTCTCTCTCTATCCGTGTCTCTCTCTCTCTATCCGTGTCTGTCACTCTCTCTCTCTCTATCCGTCTCTCTCTCTCACTCTATCCGTCTCTCTCACTCTTTCCGTCTCTCTCTCTATCCGTCTCTCTCTCTCTCTCTATCCGTGTTTTACTCTCTCTCTCTCTCTCTCTCTCTCTCTATCCGTCTCTCTCTCTTTCTATCCGTCTCTCTTGCTCTATCCGTCTCTCTCACTCTATCCGTCTCTCTCTCTATCCGTGTCTCTCCCTCTCTCTATCTGTGTCTCTCTCTCTCTCTCTCTATCCGTGTTTTACTCTCTCTCTCTCTCTCTCTATCCGTCTCTCTCTCTTTCTATCCGTCTCTCTCGCTCTATCCGTCTCTCTCACTCTATCCGTCTCTCTCTCTATCTGTGTGTGTCTCTCTCTCTCTATCTGTGTCTCTCTCTC
>NW_027310513.1:17500-70278 GCF_047496795.1 Chiloscyllium punctatum
CTCTATCCGTGTCTCTCTCTCTCTCGATCCGTGTGTGTCTCTCTCTCTCTATCCGTGATTTTCTCTCTCTCCCTCTCTCAATCCATGTCTCTCTCTCCCTCTAACCGTCTCTCTCTCTCTCTCTCTATCCGTGTCTCTTTCTCTCTCTATCCGTCTCTCTCTCTCTCTATCCGTGTCTCACTCTCTCTCTCTCTCTATCCGTCTCTCTCTCTCTCTCTATCCGTCTCTCTCTCTCTCTCTCTATCCGTGTCTCTCTCTCTCTCTCTATCCGTCCCTCTCTCTCTCTCTCTATCCGTCTCTCTCTCTCTCTCTATCCGTGTCTCTCTCTCACTCTCTCTCTATCCGTGTGTGTGTCTCTCTCTCTCTCTCTATCCGTCTCTCTCTCTCTCTCTATCCGGGTCTCTCTCTCACTCTCTCTCTCTCTATCAGTGTCTCTCTCTCTCTATCCTCCTCTCTCTCTCTTTCTATCCGTGTCTCTCCCTCTCTCTCTATCCGTTTTTTTTCTTTCTCTCCCTCTATCCGTCTCTCTCTCTCTCTCTATCCGTGTCTCTCTCTCTCTCTATCCGTGTCTCTCTCTCTATCCGTGTCTGTCTCTCTCTCTCTCTATCCGTCTCTCTCTCTCTATCCGTGTCTCTCTCTCTCTCTATCTGTGTTTCTCTCTCTCTATCCGTGTTTTACTCTCTCTCTCTCTCTCTCTATCCGTCTCTCTCTCTTTCTATCCGTCTCTCTCGCTCTATCCGTCTCTCTCACTCTATCCGTCTCTCTCTCAATCCATGTCTCTCTCTCTCTATCCATCTCTCTCTCTTTCTATCCGTCTCTCTCTCTCTATCCGTCTCTCTCTCTCCATCCGTCTCTCTCTCTCTATCCTTGTCTCTCTCTCTCTCTCTATCTGTGTCTCTGTCTCTCTCTATCCGTCTCTCTCTTTCTATCCGTGTCTGTTTCTCTCTCTCTATCCGTGTTTTTCTCTCTCTCTCTCTAACCGTCTCTCTCTCTCTATCCGTGATTTTCTCTCTCTCTCTATCCTTGTCTCTCTCTCTCTCTATCCGTCTCTCTCTTTCTATCCGTGTCTCTTTCTCTCTCTCTATCCGTGATTTTCTCTCTCACTCTATCCGTGTTTCTCTCTCTCCATCCGTGTTTTTCTCTCTCTCTCTCTAACCGTCTCTCTCTCTCTATCCGTGTCTCTCTCTCTCTCTATCCATAATTTTCTCTCTCGCTCTATCCATGTCTCTCTCTCTCTTTCCGTGTCTCTCTCTCTCCATCCGTGTTTTTCTCACTCTCTCTCTCTATCCGTGTCTCTCTCTCTCTCTCTCCCTCTATCCGTCTCTCTCTCTCTCTCTCTATCCATGTCTCTCCCTCTCTCTCTATCCGTGTCTCTCTCTCTCTCTATCCGTGTCTCTCTCTCTCTCTATCCGTGTCTCTCTCGCTCTCTCTATCCGTCTCTCTCTCTCTATCCGTCTCTCTCTCTCTATCCGTTTCTCTCTCTCTCTCTCTCTATCCGTCTCTCTCTCTCTCTATCCGTGTCTCTCTCTCTCTATCCGTGTCTCTCTCTCTCTATCCGTGTGTCTCTCTCTCTCTATCCGTGTTTTACTCTCTCTCTCTCTATCCGTCTCTCACTCTCTCTCTATCCGTGTGTCTCTCTCTCTCTATCCGTCTCTCTCTCTTTCTATCCGTCTCTCTCTCTCTATCCGTCTCTCTCTCTCCATCCGTCTCTCTCTCTCTCTATCCTTGTCTCTCTCTCTCGCTCTATCCGTTTCTCTCTTTCTATCCGTGTCTCTTTCTCTCTCTCTCTATCCGTGATTTTCTCTCTCACTCTATCCGTGTTTCTCTCTCTCTCTATCCGTGTTTTTCTCTCTCTCTCTCTATCCATGTCTCTCTCTCTCTTTCCGTGTGTGTCTCTCTCTCTCTCTCTCTCTATCCGTGTCTCACTCTCTCTCTCTCTCTATCCATGTCTCTCTCTCTCTATCCGTCTCTCTCTCTCTCTATCCGTCTCTCTCTCTCTCTCTATATATATCCGTGTCTCTCTCTCTCTCTCTATCTGTCTCTCTCTCTCTCTCTATCCGTCTCTCTCTCTCTCTCTCTATCCGTGTCTCTCACTCACTCTCTCTCTATCCGTGTGTGTGTCTCTCTCTCTCTATCCGTCTCTCTCTCTCTCTATCCGTGTCTCTCTCTCGCTCTATCCGTCTCTCTCTCTCTCTATCCGTGTCTCTCTCTCTCTCTCTATCCGACTCTCTCACTCTCTCTATCCGCGTATCTCTCTCTCTCTATCCGTGTCTCTCTCTCTCTCTATCAGTGTCTCTCTCTCTCTCTCTCTATCCATGTTTCTCTCTCTCTATCCGTGTTTTTCTCTCTCTCTCTCTCTATCCGTGTCTCTCTCTCTCTCTCTATCCGTGTTTTTCTCTCTCTCTCTCTATCCGTCCCTCTCTCTCTCTCTCTCTCTATCCGTGTCTCTCTCTCTCTCTCTATCCGTGTTTTTCTCTCTCTCTCTCTATCCGTCTCTCTCTCTCTCTCTATCCGTCCCTCTCTCTCTCTCTATCCGTCTCTCTCTCGTTCCAACTGTGTCTCCCTCTCTCTCTATCCGTGTCTCTCTCTCTCTATCCGTGTCTCTCTCTCTCTCTCTATCCATGTCTCTCTCTATCTCTATCTGTGTTTCTCTCTCTCTATCCGTGTTTTACTCTCTCTCTCTCTCTCTCTCTCTATCCGTCTCTCTCTCTTTCTATCCGTCTCTCTCGCTCTATCCGTCTCTCTCACTCTATCCGTCTCTCTCTCTATCCGTCTCTCTCTCTATCCGTGTCTCTCCCTCTCTCTATCCGTATTTCTCTCTCTCTATCCGTATTTTTCTCTCTCTCACTCTCTCTCTCTCTCTCTCTATCCGTCTCTCTCGCTCTATCCGTCTCTCTCACTCTATCCGTCTCTCTCTCTATCCGTCTCTCTCTCTCTCTATCCGTCTCTCTCTCTCTATCCGTGTTTCTCTCTCTCTATCCGTCTCTCTCTCTATCCGTGTCTCTCTCTCTTTCTATCCGTGTCTCTCTCACTCTCTCTATCCGTGTGTCTCTCTCTCTCTCTATCCGTGTTTTTCTCTCTCTCTCTCTATCCGTCTCTCTCTCTCTCTCTATCCGTGTCACTCTCTCTCTCTTTCTCTGTCTGTGTGTCTATCTCTCTCTCTATCCGTCTCTCTTTCTCTCTCTCTCTGTCCGCGTCTCTCTCTCTCTCTCTATTCGTATCTCTCTCTCTCTCTATCCGTCTCTCTCTCTCTCTCACTCTGTCTATCCGTGTTTCTCTCTCTCTCTATCCGTGTCTGTCTCTCTCTATCTATCCGTGTCTCTCCCTCTCTCTCTATACATGTCTTTCTCTCTCTCTCTCTATCCGTCTCTCTCTCTCTCTCTCTCTCTATCCGTGTCTCTCTCTCTCCATCCGTGTTTTTCTCTCTCTCTCTCTATCCGTCTCTCTCTCTCTCTATCCGCGTCTGTCTCTCTCTCTGTCCGTGTCTCTCTCTCTCTCTATCCGCGTCTCTCTCTCTCTGTCTCTCTCTATCCGTGTTTTTCTCTCTCTCTTTCTACCTGTGTCTCTCTCTCTCTATCCGTGTTTTACTCTCTCTCTCTATCCTTCTCTCTCTCTCTCTCTATCCGTGTCTCTCTCTCTCTCTAACCATCTCTCTCTCTCTATCCATCTCTCTCTCTCTCTCTCTATCCGTGATTTTTTCTCTCTCCCTCTCTCTATCCGTGTCTCTCTTTCTCTGTATCTGTGTCTCTCTCTCTATCCGAGTCTCTCTCTCTCTATCCGTCTCTCTCTCTCTCTCTCTCTCCGTGTTTCTGTCTCTCTCTCTATCCGTCTCTCTCTCTCTCTAACCATATCTCTCTGTCTATCCGTCTCTCTCTCTCTCTCTCTATCCGTGTCTCACTCTCTCTCTCTCTCTATCCGTGTCTCACTCTCTCTCTCTCTCTATCCGTGTCTCTCTCTCTCTCTATCCGTGATTTTCTCTCTCACTCTATCCGTGTTTCTCTCTCTCTATCCGTGTTTTTCTCTCTCTCTTTCTATCCGAGTCTCTCTCTCTCTCTATCCGTGTGTCTCTCTCTCTCTATCCGTGTTTTACTCTCTCTCTCTCTCTCTCTCTATCCGTCTCTCTCTCTCTCTCTATCCGTGTCTCTCTCTTTCTATCCGTCTCTCTCTCTCTATCCGTCTCTCTCTCTCCATCCGTCTCTCTCTCTCTATCCTTGTCTCTCTCTCTCGCTCTATCCGTCTCTCTCTTTCTATCCGTGTCTCTTTCTCTCTCTCTCTAGACGTGATTTTCTCTCACTCTATCCGTGTTTCTCTCTCTCTATCCGTGTTTTTCTCTCTCTCTCTCTAACCGTCTCTCTCTCTCTATCCGTGTCTCTCTCTCTCTATCCGTAATTTTCTCTCTCGCTCTATCCATGTCTCTCTCTCTCTCTTTCCGTGTCTCTCTCTCTCTCTCTAGACGTGATTTTCTCTCTCACTCTATCCGTGTTTCTCTCTCTCTCCATCCGTGTTTTTCGCTCTCTCTCTCTATCCGTCTCTCTCTCTCTCTCTATCCGCGTCTCTCTCTCTCTCTATCCGTGTCTCTCTCTCTCCATCCGTGTTTTTCGCTCTCTCTCTCTATCCGTGTCTCTCTCTCTCTCTATCCGTCTCTCTCTCTCTCTCTATCCGTGTCTCTCTCTCTCTCTATCCGTGTTTTTCTCTCTCTCTATCCGTCTCTCTCTATCTGTCTCTCTCTCTCTCTATCTGTCTCTCTCTCTTCTATCCGTCTCTCTCTCTCTGTCTGTGTATCTCTCTCTCTCTCTATTCGTGTCTCTCTCTCTCTCTCACTCTCTCTCTATCCGTGTCTCTCTCTCTCTCTATCCGTAATTTTCTCTCTCGCTCTATCCATGTCTCTCTCTTTCCGTGTCTCTCTCTCTCTCTCTCTCTCTCTATCCGTGTCTCTCTCTCTCCATCCGTGTTTTTCTCTCTCTCTCTCTATCCGTCTCTCTCTCTCTCTATCCGCGTCTCTATCTCTCTCTCTGTCCGTGTCTCTCTCTCTCTCTATCCGCGTCTCTCTCTCTCTCTATCCGTGTCTCTCTCTCTCTCTATCCGTGTTTTTCTCTCTCTCTATCCGTGTCTCTCTCTCTCTCTAACCGTCTCTCTCTCTCCATCCGTCTCTCTCTCTCTCTATCCTTGTCTCTCTCTCTCTCTCTCTATCCGTGTCTCTTTCTCTCTCTCTATCCGTGATTTTCTCTCTCTCTCTTTATCCGAGTCTCTCTCTCTCTATCCCTCTCTCTCTCTTTCTATCCGTCTCTCTCTCTCTCTCTCTCTCTCTCTCTCTATCCGTCTCTCTCTCTCTCTCTATCCGTGTTTTTCTCTCTCTCTCTTTATCCGAGTCTCTCTCTCTCTATCCATGTCTCTCTCTTTCTATCCGTGTCTCTCCCTCTCTCTCTATCCGTGTCTCTCTCTCTCTATCCGTGTCTCTCTCTCTCTCTATCCGTGTCTCTCTCTATCTCTCTATCCGTCTCTCTCTCTCTTTCTATCCGTGTCTCTCCCTCTCTCTCTATCCGTGTTTTTCTCTCTCTCTCTCTATCCGTGTGCCTCTCTCTCTCTATCCGTGTTTATCTCTCTCTCTCTATCCGCGTCTCTCTCTCTCTCTCTATCCGCGTCTCTCTCTCTCTCTCTGTCTGTGTATCTCTCTCTCTCTATTCGTGTCTCTCTCTCTCTCACTCTCTCTCTATCCGTGTCTCTCTCTCTCTCGATCCGTGTGTCTCTCTCTCTCTATCCGTGTTTTTCTCTCTCCCTATCCCTCTCTCTCTCTTTCTATCCGTCTCTCTCTCTCTATCCGTCTCTCTCTCTCCCTATCCTTGTCTCTCTCTCTCTCTCTATCCGTGTCTCTTTCTCTCTCTCTATCCGTGATTTTCTCTCTCTCTCTTTATCCGAGTCTCTCTCTCTCTATCCGTCTCTCTCTCTTTCTATCCGTCTCTCTCTCTCTCTCTCTCTCTCTCTATCCGTCTCTCTCTCTCTCTCTCTATCCGTGTTTTTCTCTCTCTTTCTATCCGTGTCTCTCCCTCTCTCTCTATCCGTGTCTCTCTCTCTCTATCCGTGTCTCTCCCTCTCTCTCTATCCGTGTTTTTCTCTCTCTCTCTATCCGACTCTCTCTCTCTCTCTATCCGTGTCTCTCTCTCTCTCTATCCGTGTCTCTCTCTATCTCTCTATCCGTCTCTCTCTCTCTTTCTATCCGTGTCTCTCCCTCTCTCTCTATCCGTGTTTTTCTCTCTCTCTCTATCCGTGTGTCTCTCTCTCTCTATCCGTGTTTTTCTCTCTCTCTCTATCCGTGTCTCTCTCTCTCTATCCGTGTTTTTCTCTCTCTCTCTATCCGTCTCTCTCTCTCTTTCTATCCGTCTCTCACTCTCTCTCTATCCGTGTCTCTCTCTCTCTCTATCCGTGTGTCTCTCTCTCTCTATCCGTCTCTCTCTCTCTCTCTCTCTCTATCCGTGTCTCTCTCTCTCCATCCGTGTTTTTCTCTCTCTCTCTCTATCCGTCTCTCTCTCTCTCTATCCGCGTCTCTCTCTCTCTATCCGTGTCTCTCTCTTTCTCTGTCCGTGTCTCTCTCTCTCTATCCGCGTCTCTCTCTCTCTCTATCCGTGTTTTTCTCTCTCTCTATCCGTGTCTCTCTCTCTCTCTATCCGTGTCTCTCTCTCTCTATCCGTGTCTCTCCCTCTCTCTCTATCCGCATCTCTCTCTCTCTATCCGTGTCTCTCTCTCTCTATCCGTGTTTTTCTCTCTCTCTATCCGTCTCTCTCTATCTGTCTCTCTCTCTCTATCTGTCTCTCTCTCTCTTCTATCCGTCTCTCTCTCTCTCTCTATCCGCGTCTCTCTCTCTCTCTGTCTGTGTATCTCTCTCTCTCTCTATTCGTGTCTCTCTCTCTCTCTCACTCTCTCTCTATCCGTGTCTCTCTCTCTCTCGATCCGTGTGTCTCTCTCTCTCTATCCGTGTTTTTCTCTCTCCCTATCCCTCTGTCTCTCTTTCTATCCGTCTCTCTCTCTCTATCCGTCTCTCTCTCTCCATCCGTCTCTCTCTCTCTCTATCCTTGTCTCTCTCTCTCTCTCTATCCGTGTCTCTTTCTCTCTCTCTATCCGTGATTTTCTCTCTCACTCTATCCGTGTTTCTCTCTCTCCATCCGTGTTTTTCTCTCTCTCTATCCGTCTCTCTCTCTCTCTATCTGTGTGTCTCTCTCTCTCTCTCCCTCTATCCATGTCTCACTCTCTCTCTCTCTATCCGTGTCTCTCTCTCTCTCTCTATCCGTCCCTCTCTCTCTCTCTCTATCCGTCTCTCTCTCTCTCTCTATCCGTGTCTCTCTCTCACTCTCTCTCTATCCGTGTGTGTGTCTCTCTCTCTCTCTCTATCCGTCTCTTTCTCTCCCTCTATCCGTCTCTCTCTCTCTCTCTATCCGTGTCTCTCTCTCTCTCTATCCGTGTCTCTCTCTCTATCCGTGTCTGTCTCTCTCTCTCTCTATCCGTCTCTCTCTCTCTATCCGTGTCTCGCTCTCTCTCTATCTGTGTTTCTCTCTCTCTATCCGTGTTTTACTCTCTCTCTCTCTCTCTATCCGTCTCTCTCTCTTTCTATCCGTCTCTCTCGCTCTATCCGTCTCTCTCACTCTATCCGTCTCTCTCTCAATCCATGTCTCTCTCTCTCTATCCATCTCTCTCTCTTTCTATCCGTCTCTCTCTCTCTATCCGTCTCTCTCTCTCCATCCGTCTCTCTCTCTCTATCCTTGTCTCTCTCTCTCTCTCTATCTGTGTCTCTGTCTCTCTCTATCCGTCTCTCTCTTTCTATCCGTGTCTCTTTCTCTCTCTCTATCCGTGTTTTTCTCTCTCTCTCTCTAACCGTCTCTCTCTCTCTATCCGTGATTTTCTCTCTCTCTCTATCCTTGTCTCTCTCTCTCTCTATCCGTCTCTCTCTTTCTATCCGTGTCTCTTTCTCTCTCTCTATCCGTGATTTTCTCTCTCACTCTATCCGTGTTTCTCTCTCTCCATCCGTGTTTTTCTCTCTCTCTCTCTAACCATCTCTCTCTCTCTATCCGTGTCTCTCTCTCTCTCTATCCATAATTTTCTCTCTCGCTCTATCCATGTCTCTCTCTCTCTTTCCGTGTCTCTCTCTCTCCATCCGTGTTATTCTCACTCTCTCTCTCTATCCGTGTCTCTCTCTCTCTCTCTCCCTCTATCCGTCTCTCTCTCTCTCTCTCTATCCATGTCTCTCCCTCTCTCTCTATCCGTGTCTCTCTCTCTCTCTATCCGTGTCTCTCTCTCTCTCTATCCGTGTCTCTCTCGCTCTCTCTATCCGTCTCTCTCTCTCTCTATCCGTCTCTCTCTCTCTCTATCCGTTTCTCTCTCTCTCTCTCTCTATCCGTCTCTCTCTCTCTCTATCCGTGTCTCTCTCTCTCTATCCGTGTGTCTCTCTCTCTCTATCCGTCTCTCTCTCTTTCTATCCGTCTCTCTCTCTCCATCCGTCTCTCTCTCTCCATCCGTCTCTCTCTCTCTCTATCCTTGTCTCTCTCTCTCGCTCTATCCGTTTCTCTCTTTCTATCCGTGTCTCTTTCTCTCTCTCTCTATCCGTGATTTTCTCTCTCACTCTATCCGTGTTTCTCTCTCTCTCTATCCGTGTTTTTCTCTCTCTCTCTCTATCCATGTCTCTCTCTCTCTTTCCGTGTGTGTCTCTCTCTCTCTCTCTCTCTATCCGTGTCTCACTCTCTCTCTCTCTCTATCCATGTCTCTCTCTCTCTATCCGTCTCTCTCTCTCTCTATCCGTCTCTCTCTCTCTCTCTATATATATCCGTGTCTCTCTCTCTCTCTCTATCTGTCTCTCTCTCTCTCTCTATCCGTCTCTCTCTCTCTCTCTCTATCCGTGTCTCTCACTCACTCTCTCTCTATCCGTGTGTGTGTCTCTCTCTCTCTATCCGTCTCTCTCTCTCTCTATCCGTGTCTCTCTCTCGCTCTATCCGTCTCTCTCTCTCTCTATCCGTGTCTCTCTCTCTCTCTCTATCCGACTCTCTCACTCTCTCTATCCGCGTATCTCTCTCTCTCTATCCGTGTCTCTCTCTCTCTCTATCAGTGTCTCTCTCTCTCTCTCTCTCTATCCATGTTTCTCTCTCTCTATCCGTGTCTCTCTCTCTCTCTCTATCCGTGTTTTTCTCTCTCTCTCTCTATCCGTCCCTCTCTCTCTCTCTCTCTCTCTATCCGTGTCTCTCTCTCTCTCTCTATCCGTGTTTTTCTCTCTCTCTCTCTATCCGTCTCTCTCTCTCTCTCTATCCGTCCCTCTCTCTCTCTCTATCCGTCTCTCTCTCGTTCCAACTGTGTCTCCCTCTCTCTCTATCCGTGTCTCTCTCTCTCTATCCGTGTCTCTCTCTCTCTATCCGTGTGTCTCTCTCTCTCTATCCGTCTCTCTCTCTTTCTATCCGTCTCTCTCTCTCCATCCGTCTCTCTCTCTCCATCCGTCTCTCTCTCTCTCTATCCTTGTCTCTCTCTCTCGCTCTATCCGTTTCTCTCTTTCTATCCGTGTCTCTTTCTCTCTCTCTCTATCCGTGATTTTCTCTCTCACTCTATCCGTGTTTCTCTCTCTCTCTATCCGTGTTTTTCTCTCTCTCTCTCTATCCATGTCTCTCTCTCTCTTTCCGTGTGTGTCTCTCTCTCTCTCTCTCTCTATCCGTGTCTCACTCTCTCTCTCTCTCTATCCATGTCTCTCTCTCTCTATCCGTCTCTCTCTCTCTCTATCCGTCTCTCTCTCTCTCTCTATATATATCCGTGTCTCTCTCTCTCTCTCTATCTGTCTCTCTCTCTCTCTCTATCCGTCTCTCTCTCTCTCTCTCTATCCGTGTCTCTCACTCACTCTCTCTCTATCCGTGTGTGTGTCTCTCTCTCTCTATCCGTCTCTCTCTCTCTCTATCCGTGTCTCTCTCTCGCTCTATCCGTCTCTCTCTCTCTCTATCCGTGTCTCTCTCTCTCTCTCTATCCGACTCTCTCACTCTCTCTATCCGCGTATCTCTCTCTCTCTATCCGTGTCTCTCTCTCTCTCTATCAGTGTCTCTCTCTCTCTCTCTCTCTATCCATGTTTCTCTCTCTCTATCCGTGTCTCTCTCTCTCTCTCTATCCGTGTTTTTCTCTCTCTCTCTCTATCCGTCCCTCTCTCTCTCTCTCTCTCTCTATCCGTGTCTCTCTCTCTCTCTCTATCCGTGTTTTTCTCTCTCTCTCTCTATCCGTCTCTCTCTCTCTCTCTATCCGTCCCTCTCTCTCTCTCTATCCGTCTCTCTCTCGTTCCAACTGTGTCTCCCTCTCTCTCTATCCGTGTCTCTCTCTCTCTATCCGTGTCTCTCTCTCTCTCTCTATCCATGTCTCTCTCTATCTCTATCTGTGTTTCTCTCTCTCTATCCGTGTTTTACTCTCTCTCTCTCTCTCTCTATCCGTCTCTCTCTCTTTCTATCCGTCTCTCTCGCTCTATCCGTCTCTCTCACTCTATCCGTCTCTCTCTCTATCCGTCTCTCTCTCTATCCGTGTCTCTCTCTATCCGTGTCTCTCCCTCTCTCTATCCGTATTTCTCTCTCTCTATCCGTATTTTTCTCTCTCTCACTCTCTCTCTCTCTCTCTCTATCCGTCTCTCTCGCTCTATCCGTCTCTCTCACTCTATCCGTCTCTCTCTCTATCCGTCTCTCTCTCTCTCTATCCGTCTCTCTCTCTCTATCCGTGTTTCTCTCTCTCTATCCGTCTCTCTCTCTATCCGTGTCTCTCTCTCTTTCTATCCGTGTCTCTCTCACTCTCTCTATCCGTGTGTCTCTCTCTCTCTCTATCCGTGTTTTTCTCTCTCTCTCTCTATCCGTCTCTCTCTCTCTCTCTATCCGTGTCACTCTCTCTCTCTTTCTCTGTCTGTGTGTCTATCTCTCTCTCTATCCGTCTCTCTTTCTCTCTCTCTCTGTCCGCGTCTCTCTCTCTCTCTCTATTCGTATCTCTCTCTCTCTCTATCTGTCTCTCTCTCTCTCTCACTCTGTCTATCCGTGTTTCTCTCTCTCTCTATCCGTGTCTGTCTCTCTCTATCTATCCGTGTCTCTCCCTCTCTCTCTATACATGTCTTTCTCTCTCTCTCTCTATCCGTCTCTCTCTCTCTCTCTCTCTATCCGTGTCTCTCTCTCTCTATCTATCCGTGTCTCTCCCTCTCTCACTATACGTGTCTCTCTCTCTCTCTCTCTATCCGTGTCTCACTCTCTCTCTCTCTCTGTCCGTCTCTCTCTCTCTCTCTCTATCCGTGTCTCTCTCGCTCTCTCTATCCGTGTCTCTCTCTCTCTCTCTCTCTCTCTCTCTCTATCCGTGTGTGTCTCTCTCTCTCTCTCTATCCGTCTCTCTCTCTATCAGTGTCTCTCTCTCTCTCTATCCATGTTTCTCTCTCTCTATCCGTGTGTGTCTCTCTCTCTCTATCCGTGTCTCTCCCTCGCTCGTTCTATCCGTGTCTCTCTCTCTCTCTATCAGTGTCTCTCTCTCTCTCTCTATCCGTCTCTCTCTCTCTTTCTATCCGTGTCTCTCCCTCTCTCTCTATCCGTGTTTTTCTCTCTCTCTCTCTATCCGACTCTCTCTCATTCTATCCGTCTCTCTCTCTCTATCCGTCTCTCTCTCTCGTTCTATCCGTGTCTCTCTCTCTCTCTCTCTATCCGTGTCTCTCTCTCTCTATCCATCTCTCTCTCTCTCTATCCGTGACTCTCTCTCTATAACCATCTCTCTCTCTCTCTCTCTCTAGCCGTGTCTCACTCTCTCTCTCTCTATCCGTCTCTCTCTCTCTCTCTATCCGTGCCTCTCTCTCTCTCTATCCGTGTTTCTCTCTCTATCCGTGTTTTTCTCTCTCTCTCTCTCTATCCGTGTTTCTCTCTCTCTATCCGTGTTTTTCTCTCTCTCCCTTTCTATCCGTGTCTTTCCCTCTCTCTCTATCCGTCTCTCTCTCTCTCTATCCGTGTTTCTCTCTCTCTCTATCCGTGTTTTTCTCTCTCTCTCTTTTTATCCGTCTCTCTCTCTCTATCCATGTTTCTCTCTCTCTCTATCCGTGTTTTTCTCTCTCTCTCTCTATCCGTCACTCTCTCTCTCTCTCTCTATCTGTCTCTCTCTCTCTCTCTGTATCCGTGTGTCTCTCTCTCTCTATCCGTCTCTCTCTCTATCCGTGTCTCTCTCTCTGTCTCTATCCGTGTTTTTCTCTCTCTCTCTCTATCCGTGTCTCTCTCTCTATCCGTGTTTTTCTCTCTCTCCCTTTCTATCCGTGTCTTTCCCTCTCTCTCTATCCGTCTCTCTCTCTCTCTATCCGTGTTTCTCTCTCTCTCTATCCGTGTTTTTCTCTCTCTCTCTCTCTCTATCTGTCTCTCTCTCTCTCTGTATCCGTGTGTCTCTCTCTCTCTATCCGTCTCTCTCTCTATCCGTGTCTCTCTCTCTGTCTCTATCCGTGTTTTCTCTCTCTCTCTATCCGTGTCTCTCTCTCTATCCGTGTCTCTCTCTCTCTAGCCGTGTTTTTCTCTCTCTCCCTCTATCCGTGTCTCACTCTCTCTCTCTCTATCCGTGTTTTTCTCTCTCTCTCTCTATCCGTGTCTCTCTCTCTCTCTCGATCCGTGTGTGTCTCTCTCTCTCTATCCGTGATTTTCTCTCTCTCCCTCTCTCAATCCATGTCTCTCTCTCCCTCTAACCGTCTCTCTCTCTCTCTCTCTATCCGTGTCTCTTTCTCTCTCTATCCGTCTCTCTCTCTCTCTATCCGTGTCTCACTCTCTCTCTCTCTCTATCCGTCTCTCTCTCTCTCTCTATCCGTCTCTCTCTCTCTCTCTCTATCCGTGTCTCTCTCTCTCTCTCTATCCGTCCCTCTCTCTCTCTCTCTATCCGTCTCTCTCTCTCTCTCTCTATCCGTGTCTCTCTCTCACTCTCTCTCTATCCGTGTGTGTGTGTCTCTCTCTCTCTCTATCCGTCTCTCTCTCTCTCTCTATCCGGGTCTCTCTCTCACTCTCTCTCTCTATCAGTGTCTCTCTCTCTCTATCCTCCTCTCTCTCTCTTTCTATCCGTGTCTCTCCCTCTCTCTCTATCCGTTTTTTTTCTTTCTCTCCCTCTATCCGTCTCTCTCTCTCTCTCTATCCGTGTCTCTCTCTCTCTCTATCCGTGTCTCTCTCTCTATCCGTGTCTGTCTCTCTCTCTCTCTATCCGTCTCTCTCTCTCTATCCGTGTCTCGCTCTCTCTCTATCTGTGTTTCTCTCTCTCTATCCGTGTTTTACTCTCTCTCTCTCTCTCTATCCGTCTCTCTCTCTTTCTATCCGTCTCTCTCGCTCTATCCGTCTCTCTCACTCTATCCGTCTCTCTCTCAATCCATGTCTCTCTCTCTCTATCCATCTCTCTCTCTTTCTATCCGTCTCTCTCTCTCTATCCGTCTCTCTCTCTCCATCCGTCTCTCTCTCTCTATCCTTGTCTCTCTCTCTCTCTCTATCTGTGTCTCTGTCTCTCTCTATCCGTCTCTCTCTTTCTATCCGTGTCTCTTTCTCTCTCTCTATCCGTGTTTTTCTCTCTCTCTCTCTAACCGTCTCTCTCTCTCTATCCGTGTCTCTCTCTCTCTATCCTTGTCTCTCTCTCTCTCTATCCGTCTCTCTCTTTCTATCCGTGTCTCTTTCTCTCTCTCTATCCGTGATTTTCTCTCTCACTCTATCCGTGTTTCTCTCTCTCCATCCGTGTTTTTCTCTCTCTCTCTCTAACCGTCTCTCTCTCTCTATCCGTGTCTCTCTCTCTCTCTATCCATAATTTTCTCTCTCGCTCTATCCATGTCTCTCTCTCTCTTTCCGTGTCTCTCTCTCTCCATCCGTGTTTTTCTCACTCTCTCTCTCTATCCGTGTCTCTCTCTCTCTCTCTCCCTCTATCCGTCTCTCTCTCTCTCTCTCTATCCATGTCTCTCCCTCTCTCTATCCGTGTCTCTCTCTCTCTCTATCCGTGTCTCTCTCTCTCTCTATCCGTGTCTCTCTCGCTCTCTCTATCCGTCTCTCTCTCTCTCTATCCGTCTCTCTCTCTCTCTATCCGTTTCTCTCTCTCTCTCTCTCTATCCGTCTCTCTCTCTCTCTATCCGTGTCTCTCTCTCTCTATCCGTGTCTCTCTCTCTCTATCCGTGTGTCTCTCTCTCTCTATCCGTGTTTTACTCTCTCTCTCTCTATCCGTCTCTCACTCTCTCTCTATCCGTGTGTCTCTCTCTCTCTATCCGTCTCTCTCTCTTTCTATCCGTCTCTCTCTCTCTATCCATCTCTCTCTCTCCATCCGTCTCTCTCTCTCTCTATCCTTGTCTCTCTCTCTCGCTCTATCCGTTTCTCTCTTTCTATCCGTGTCTCTTTCTCTCTCTCTCTATCCGTGATTTTCTCTCTCACTCTATCCGTGTTTCTCTCTCTCTCTATCCGTGTTTTTCTCTCTCTCTCTCTATCCATCTCTCTCTCTCTCTATCCATGTCTCTCTCTCTCTTTCCGTGTGTGTCTCTCTCTCTCTCTCTCTCTATCCGTGTCTCTCTCTCTATCCGTGTTTTCTCTCTCTCCCTATCCGTCTCTCTCTCTCTCTCTCTATCCGCGTCTCTCTCTCTCTCTATCCGTGTCTCTCTCTCTCTCTATCCGTGTTTTTCTGTCTCTCTATCCGTCTCTCTCTCTCTCTATCCGTCTCTCTCTCTTCTATCCGTCTCTCTCTCTCTCTCTATCTGTCTCTCTCTCTTTCTATCCGTCTCTCTCTCTTCTATCCGTGTCTCTCTCTCTCTATCTGTCTCTCTCTCTCTCTATCCGTCTCTCTCTCTTCTATCCGTCTCTCTCTCTCTCTCTCTATCTGTCTCTCTCTCTTCTATCCGTCTCTCTCTCTCTCTATCTGCGTCTCTCTCTCTCTCTCTGTCTGTGTATCTCTCTCTCTCTCTATTCGTGTCTCTCTCTCTCTCACTGTCTCTCCATCCGTGTCTCTCTCTCTCTCGATCCGTGTGTCTCTCTCTCTCTATCCGTGTTTTTCTCTCTCTCTCTATCCGTCTCTCTCTTTCTATCCGTCTCTCTCTCTCTATCCGTCTCTCTCTCTCCATCTGTCTCTCTCTCTCTCTATCCTTGTCTCTCTCTCTCTCTATCCATGTCTCTTTCTCTCTCTCTATCCGTGATTTTCTCTCTCACTCTATCCGTGTTTCTCTCTCTCCATCCGTGTTTTTCTCTCTCTCTCTCTAACCGTGTGTGTCTCTCTCTCTATCCTTCTCTCTCTCTCTTTCTATCTGTCTCTCTCTCTCTCTATCTGTGTCTCTCTCTCTCTCTCTCCCTCTATCCGTGTCTCACTCTCTCTCTCTATCCGTGTCTCTCTCTCTCTCTATCCGTGTCTCTCTCTCTCTCTATCCGTGTCTCTCTCTCTCTCTCTATCCGTCTCTCTCTCTCTCTATCCGTCTCTCTCTCCCTTTCTATCCGTCTCTCTCTCTCTCTCTATCCGTGTCTCTCTCTCTCTCTCTCTCTATCCGTGTGTCTCTCTCTCTCTATCCGTGTTTTACTCTCTCTCTCTCTCTCTCTCTCTATCCGTCTCTCACTCTCTCTCTATCTGTGTCTCTCTCTCTCTCTATCCGTGTGTGTCTCTCTCTCTATCCATCTCTCTCTCTTTCTATCCCTCTCTCTCTATCCGTCTCTCTCTCTCCATCCGTCTCTCTCTCTCTCTATCCGTGTCTCTTTCTCTCTCTCTCTAGACGTGATTTTCTCTCTCACTCTGTCCGTGTTTCTCTCTCTCTCTCTATCCGTGTCTCTCTCTCTTTCTAACCGTCTCTCTCTCTCTCTCTAACCGTCTCTCTCTCTCTATCAGTGTGTCTCTCTCTCTCTATCCGTAATTTTCTCTCTCGCTCTATCCATGTCCCTCTCTTTCCGTGTGTCTCTCTCTCTCTCTCTCTCTCTCTATCCGTGTCTCTCTCTCTCCATCCGTGTTTCTCTCTCTCTCTCTCTATCCGTCTCTCTCTCTCTATCCGTGTGTCTCTCTCACTCTCTATCCGCGTCTCTCTCTCTCTCTATCTGTGTCTCTCTCTCTCTCTCTATCCGTGTTTCTCTCTCTCTCTATCCGTGTTTTTCTCTCTCTCTATCCGTCTCTCTCTATCTGTCTCTCTCTCTCTCTATCTGTCTCTCTCTCTTCTATCCGTCTCTCTCTCTCTCTATCCGCGTCTCTCTCACTCTATCCGCGTCTCTCTCTCTCTCTCTGTCTGTGTATCTCTCTCTCTCTCTATTCGTGTCTCTCTCTCTCTCTCACTCTCTCTCTATCCGTCTCTCTCTCTCTCTCGATCCGTGTGTCTCTCTCTCTCTATCCGTGTTTTTCTCTCTCTCTCTATCCGTCTCTCTCTATCCGTCTCTCTCTCTCTCCATCCGTCTCTCTCTCTCTCTATCCTTGTCTCTCTCTCTCTCTCTCTATCCGTGTCTCTTTCTCTCTCGCTCTCCGTGATTTTCTCTCTCTCTCTTTATCCGAGTCTCTCTCTCTCTATCCGTCTCTCTCTCTTTCTATCCGTCTCTCTCTCTCTCTTTATCCGAGTCTCTCTCTCTCTATCCATGTCTCTCTCTTTCTATCCGTGTCTCTCTCTCTCTATCCGTGTCTCTCCCTCTCTCTCTATCCGTGTTTTTCTCTCTCTCTCTATCCGACTCTCTCTCTCTCTATCTCTCTATCCGACTCTCTCTCTCTCTCTCTCTCTATCCGTGTCTCTCTCTCTCTATCCGTGGCTCTCTCTCTCTCTATCCGTGTCTCTCTCTCTCTCTCTATCCGTGTCTCTCTCTATCTCTCTATCCGTCTCTCTCTCTCTTTCTATCCGTGTCGCTCTCTCTCTCTCTCTCTCTCTATCCGTGTCTCTCCCTCTCTCTCTATCCGTGTTTTTCTCTCTCTCTCTCTATCCGTCTCTCTCTCTTTCTATCCGTCTCTCTCTCTCGATACGTCTCTCTCTCTCTCTATCCGTCTCTCTCTCGTTCTATCCGTGTCTCTCTCTCTATCCGTGTCTCTCTCTCTCTATCCGTGTTTTTCTCTCTCTCTCTCTATCCGTGTCTCTGTCTCTCTATCCGTCTCTCTCTTTCTATCCGTGTCTCTTTCTCTCACTCTATCCGTGTTTCTCTCTCTCCATCCGTGTTTTTCACTCTCTCTCTCTAACCGTCTCTCTCTCTCTATCCGTGTGTCTCTCTCTCTCTATCCATGTCTCTCTCTCTCTCTATCCGTGTCTCTCTCTCTCTATCCGTGTCTCTCTCTCTCTCTATCCGTGTTTTTCTCTCTCTCTAACCGTCTCTCTCTCTCTATCCGTGTCTCTCTCTCTCTATCCGTAATTTTCTCTCTCGCTCTATCCATGTTTCTCTCTCTCTATCCGTGTCTCTCTCTCTCTCTCTCTCTAACCGTCTCTCTCTCTCTATCCGTGTCTCTCTCTCTCTCTCTATCCGTGTCTCTCTCTCTCTCTATCCGTCTCTCTCTTTCTATCCGTGTCTCTTTCTCTCTCTCTATCCGTGATTTTCTCTCTCACTCTATCCGTGTTTCTCTCTCTCTATCCGTGTTTTTCTCTCTCTTTCTATCCGAGTCTCTCTCTCTCTCTATCCGTGTGTCTCTCTCTCTCTATCCGTGTTTTACTCTCTCTCTCTCTCTCTCTCTATCCGTCTCTCACTCTCTCTCTATCCGTGTCTCTCTCTCTCTCGATCCGTGTGTGTCTCTCTCTCTCTCTATCCGTGTCTCTCTCTTTCTATCCGTCTCTCTCTCTCTATCCGTCTCTCTCTCTCCATCCGTCTCTCTCTCTCTCTATCCTTGTCTCTCTCTCTCGCTCTATCCGTCTCTCTCTTTCTATCCGTGTCTCTTTCTCTCTCTCTCTAGACGTGATTTTCTCTCTCACTCTATCCGTGTTTCTCTCTCTCTCTATCCGTGTCTCTCTCTCTCTATCCGTGTTTTTCTCTCTCTCTCTCTAACCGTCTCTCTCTCTCTCTATCCGTGTCTCTCTCTCTCCATCCGTGTTTTTCGCTCTCTCTCTCTATCCGTCTCTCTCTCTCTCTATCCGCGTCTCTCTCTCTCTCTGTCCGTGTCTCTCTCTCTCTCTATCCGCGTCTCTCTCTCTCTCTATCCGTGTCTCTCTCTCTCTCTATCCGTGTCTCTCTCTCTCTCTATCCGTGTCTCTCCCTCTCTCTCTATCCGCGTCTCTCTCTCTCTATCCGTGTCTCTCTCTCTCTCTATCCGTGTTTTTCTCTCTCTCTATCTGTCTCTCTCTATCTGTCTCTCTCTCTCTCTATCTGTCTCTCTCTCTTCTATCCGTCTCTCTCTCTCTCTCTATCCGCGTCTCTCTCTCTCTCTCTGTCTGTGTATCTCTCTCTCTCTCTATTCGTGTCTCTCTCTCTCTCACTCTCTCTCTATCCGTGTCTCTCTCTCTCTCGATCCGTGTGTGTCTCTCTCTCTATCCGTGTTTTTCTCTCTCCCTATCCCTCTCTCTCTCTTTCTATCCGTCTCTCTCTCTCTATCCGTCTCTCTCTCTCCATCCGTCTCTCTCTCTCTCTATCCTTGTCTCTCTCTCTCTCTATCCGTGTCTCTTTCTCTCTCTCTATCCGTGATTTTCTCTCTCTCTCTTTATCCGAGTCTCTCTCTCTCTATCCGTCTCTCTCTCTTTCTATCCGTCTCTCTCTCTCTCTCTCTCTCTCTCTCTATCCGTCTCTCTCTCTCTCTCTATCCGTGTTTTTCTCTCTCTCTCTTTATCCGAGTCTCTCTCTCTCTATCCATGTCTCTCTCTTTCGATCCGTGTCTCTCCCTCTCTCTCTATCCGTGTCTCTCTCTCTCTATCCGTGTCTCTCCCTCTCTCTCTATCCGTGTTTTTCTCTCTCTCTCTATCCGACTCTCTCTCTCTCTCTCTATCCGTGTCTCTCTCTCTCTCTATCCGTGTCTCTCTCTATCTCTCTATCCGTCTCTCTCTCTCTTTCTATCCGTGTCTCTCCCTCTCTCTCTATCCGTGTTTCTCTCTCTCTCTATCCGTGTTTTTCTCTCTCTCTCTATCCGTGTCTCTCTCTCTCTATCCGTGTTTTTCTCTCTCTCTCTATCCGTCTCTCTCTCTCTTTCTATCCGTCTCTCACTCTCTCTCTATCCGTGTCTCTCTCTCTCTCTATCCGTAATTTTCTCTCTCGCTCTATCCATGTCTCTCTCTCTCTTTCCGTGTGTCTCTCTCTCTCTCTCTCTCTATCCGTGTCTCTCTCTCTCCATCCGTGTTTTTCTCTCTCTCTCTCTATCCGTCTCTCTCTCTCTCTCTATCCGCGTCTCTCTCTCTCTCTATCCGTGTCTCTCTCTCTCTCTCTATCCGTGTTTTTCTCTCTCTCTCTCTCTCTCTCTCTCTCTCTATCCGTGTCTCTCTCTCTCTCTATCCATGTTTTTCTCTCTCTCTATCCGTCTCTCTCTATCAGTCTCTCTCTCTCTCTATCTGTCTCTCTCTCTTCTATCCGTCTCTCTCTCTCTCTCTCTATCCGCGTCTCTCTCTCTCTCTCTCTGTCTGTGTATCTCTCTCTCTCTCTATTCGTGTCTCTCTCTCTCTCACTCTCTCTCTATCCGTGTCTCTCTCTCTCTCGATCCGTGTGTCTCTCTCTCTCTATCCGTGTTTTTCTGTCTCTCTCTATCCGTCTCTCTCTCTTTCTATCCGTCTCTCTCTCTCTCTCTATCCGTGTCTCTCTCTTTCTATCCGTCTCTCTCTCTCTATCCGTCTCTCTCTCTCCATCCGTCTCTCTCTCTCTATCCTTGTCTCTCTCTCTCGCTCTATCCGTCTCTCTCTTTCTATCCGTGTCTCTTTCTCTCTCTCTCTAGACGTGATTTTCTCTCACTCTATCCGTGTTTCTCTCTCTCTATCCGTGTTTTTCTCTCTCTCTCTCTAACCGTCTCTCTCTCTCTATCCGTGTCTCTCTCTCTCTATCCGTAATTTTCTCTCTCGCTCTATCCATGTCTCTCTCTCTCTCTTTCCGTGTCTCTCTCTCTCTCTCTAGACGTGATTTTCTCTCTCACTCTATCCGTGTTTCTCTCTCTCTCCATCCGTGTTTTTCGCTCTCTCTCTCTATCCGTCTCTCTCTCTCTCTATCCGCGTCTCTCTCTCTCTCTATCCGTGTCTCTCTCTCTCCATCCGTGTTTTTCGCTCTCTCTCTCTATCCGTGTCTCTCTCTCTCTCTATCCGTCTCTCTCTCTCTCTATCCGTGTCTCTCTCTCTCTCTATCCGTGTTTTTCTCTCTCTCTATCCGTCTCTCTCTATCTGTCTCTCTCTCTCTCTATCTGTCTCTCTCTCTTCTATCCGTCTCTCTCTCTCTCTCTGTCTGTGTATCTCTCTCTCTCTCTATTCGTGTCTCTCTCTCTCTCTCACTCTCTCTCTATCCGTGTCTCTCTCTCTCTCTATCCGTAATTTTCTCTCTCGCTCTATCCATGTCTCTCTCTTTCCGTGTCTCTCTCTCTCTCTCTCTCTCTCTATCCGTGTCTCTCTCTCTCCATCCGTGTTTTTCTCTCTCTCTCTCTATCCGTCTCTCTCTCTCTCTATCCGCGTCTCTATCTCTCTATCCGTGTCTCTCTCTCTCTCTATCCGTAATTTTCTCTCTCGCTCTATCCATGTCTCTCTCTTTCCGTGTGTCTCTCTCTCTCTAACCGTCTCTCTCTCTCCATCCGTCTCTCTCTCTCTCTATCCTTGTCTCTCTCTCTCTCTCTCTATCCGTGTCTCTTTCTCTCTCTCTATCCGTGATTTTCTCTCTCTCTCTTTATCCGAGTCTCTCTCTCTCTATCCCTCTCTCTCTCTTTCTATCCGTCTCTCTCTCTCTCTCTCTCTCTCTCTCTATCCGTCTCTCTCTCTCTCTCTATCCGTGTTTTTCTCTCTCTCTCTTTATCCGAGTCTCTCTCTCTCTATCCATGTCTCTCTCTTTCTATCCGTGTCTCTCCCTCTCTCTCTATCCGTGTCTCTCTCTCTCTATCCGTGTCTCTCTCTCTCTCTATCCGTGTCTCTCTCTATCTCTCTATCCGTCTCTCTCTCTCTTTCTATCCGTGTCTCTCCCTCTCTCTCTATCCGTGTTTTTCTCTCTCTCTCTCTATCCGTGTGCCTCTCTCTCTCTATCCGTGTTTATCTCTCTCTCTCTATCCGTGTCTCTCTCTCTCTATCCGTGTTTTTCTCTCTCTCTCTATCCGTCTCTCTCTCTCTTTCTATCCGTCTCTCACTCTCTCTCTATCCGTGTCTCTCTCTCTCTATCCGTCTCTCTCTCTTTCTATCCGTCTCTCTCTCTATCCGTCTCTCTCTTTCTATCCGTGTCTCTTTCTCTCTCTCTCTAGACGTGATTTTCTCTCTCACTCTATCCGTGTTTCTCTCTCTCTCTATCCGTGTTTTTCTCTCTCTCTCTCTAACCGTCTCTCTCTCTATCCATCTCTCTCTCTCTCTCTAACCGTCTCTCTCTCTCTATCCGTGTCTCTCTCTCTCTCTATCCGTAATTTTCTCTCTCGCTCTATCCATGTCTCTCTCTTTCCGTGTGTCTCTCTCTCTCTCTCTCTCTCTCTCTCTCTATCCGTGTCTCTCTCTCTCTCTATCCGTGTCTCTCTCTCTCCATCCGTGTTTTTCTCTCTCTCTCTCTCTCTCTATCCGCGTCTCTCTCTCTCTCTATCCGTGTCTCTCTCTCTCTCTATCTGTGTTTTTCTCTCTCTCTATCCGTCTCTCTCTATCTGTCTCTCTCTCTCTCTATCTGTCTCTCTCTCTTCTATCCGTCTCTCTCTCTCTCTCTATCCGCGTCTCTCTCTCTCTCTGTGTCTGTGTATCTCTCTCTCTCTCTCTATTCGTGTCTCTCTCTCTCTCCCTCTCTCTCTATCCGTGTCTCTCTCTCTCTCTATCTGTCTCCCACTCTCTCTATCTGTCTCTCTCTCTTCTATCCGTCTCTCTCTCTCTCTCTCTATCCGCGTCTCTCTCTCTCTCTCTGTCTGTGTATCTCTCTCTCTCTCTATTCGTGTCTCTCTCTCTCTCTCACTCTCTCTCTGTCCGTGTCTCTCTCTCTCTCGATCCGTGTGTCTCTCTCTCTCTATCCGTGTTTTTCTCTCTCTCTCTATCCGTCTCTCTCTCTTTCTATCCGTCTCTCTCTCTCTATCCGTCTCTCTCTCTCCATCCGTCTCTCTCTCTCTCTCTATCCGTGTCTCTCCCTCTCTCTCTATCCGTGTTTTTCTCTCTCTCTCTATCCGACTCTCTCTCTCTCTCTATCCGTCTCTCTCTCTCTTTCTATCCGTCTCTCCCTCTCTCTCTATCCGTGTTTTTCTCTCTCTCTATCCGTCTCTCTCTATCAGTCTCTCTCTCTCTCTATCTGTCTCTCTCTCTTCTATCCGTCTCTCTCTCTCTCTCTATCCGCGTCTCTCTCTCTCTCTCTGTCTGTGTATCTCTCTCTCTCTCTATTCGTGTCTCTCTCTCTCTCACTCTCTCTCGATCCGTGTCTCTCTCTCTCTCGATCCGTGTGTCTCTCTCTCTCTATCCGTGTTTTTCTGTCTCTCTCTATCCGTCTCTCTCTCTCTTTCTATCCGTCTCTCTCTCTCTATCCGTCTCTCTCTCTCCATCCGTCTCTCTCTCTCTCTATCCTTGTCTCTCTCTCTCTCTTTCTATCTGTGTCTCTCTCTCTCTCTCTCTCTCTATCCGTGTCTCTTTCTCTCTCTCTATCCGTGATTTTCTCTCTCACTCTATCCGTGTTTCTCTCTCTCCATCCGTGTGTGTCTCTCTCTCTATCCGTCTCTCTCTCTCTCTATCTGTGTGTCTCTCTCTCTCTCTCCCTCTATCCGTGTCTCACTCTCTCTCTCTATCCGTGTCTCTCCCTCTCTCTCTATTCGTGTCTCTCTCTCTCTCTATCCGTGTCTCTCCCTCTCTCTCTATCCGTGTCTCTCTCTCTCTCTATCCGTGTTTTTCTCTCTCTCTATCCGTCTCTATCTGTCTCTCTCTCTTCTATCCGTCTCTCTCTCTCTCTCTATCCGCGTTTCTCTCTCTCTCTCTCTGTCTGTGTATCTCTCTCTCTCTCTATTCGTGTCTCTCTCTCTCTCACTCTCTCTCTATCCGTGTCTCTCTCTCTCTATCCGTGTCTCTCTCTCTTCTATCCGTCTCTCTCTCTCTCTCTATCCGCGTCTCTCTCTCTCTCTCTATCCGCGTCTCTCTCTCTCTCTCTGTCTGTGTATCTCTCTCTCTCTCTATTCGTGTCTCTCTCTCTCTCACTCTCTCTCTATCCGTGTCTCTCTCTCTCTCGATCCGTGTGTCTCTCTCTCTCTATCCGTGTTTTTCTCTCTCCCTATCCCTCTCTCTCTCTTTCTATCCGTCTCTCTCTCTCTATCCGTCTCTCTCTCTCCCTATCCTTGTCTCTCTCTCTCTCTCTATCCGTGTCTCTTTCTCTCTCTCTATCCGTGATTTTCTCTCTCTCTCTTTATCCGAGTCTCTCTCTCTCTATCCGTCTCTCTCTCTTTCTATCCGTCTCTCTCTCTCTCTCTCTCTCTCCCTCTATCCGTCTCTCTCTCTCTCTCTCTATCCGTGTTTTTCTCTCTCTCTCTTTATCCGAGTCTCTCTCTCTCTATCCATGTCTCTCTCTTTCTATCCGTGTCTCTCCCTCTCTCTCTATCCGTGTCTCTCTCTCTCTATCCGTGTCTCTCCCTCTCTCTCTATCCGTGTTTTTCTCTCTCTCTCTATCCGACTCTCTCTCTCTCTCTATCCGTGTCTCTCTCTCTCTCTATCCGTGTCTCTCTCTATCTCTCTATCCGTCTCTCTCTCTCTTTCTATCCGTGTCTCTCCCTCTCTCTCTATCCGTGTTTTTCTCTCTCTCTCTATCCGTGTGTCTCTCTCTCTCTATCCGTGTTTTTCTCTCTCTCTCTATCCGTGTCTCTCTCTCTCTATCCGTGTTTTTCTCTCTCTCTCTATCCGTCTCTCTCTCTCTTTCTATCCGTCTCTCACTCTCTCTCTATCCGTGTCTCTCTCTCTCTCTATCCGTGTGTCTCTCTCTCTCTATCCGTCTCTCTCTCTCTCTCTCTCTCTATCCGTGTCTCTCTCTCTCCATCCGTGTTTTTCTCTCTCTCTCTCTATCCGTCTCTCTCTCTCTCTATCCGCGTCTCTCTCTCTCTATCCGTGTCTCTCTCTTTCTCTGTCCGTGTCTCTCTCTCTCTATCCGCGTCTCTCTCTCTCTCTATCCGTGTCTCTCTCTCTCTCTATCCGTGTTTTTCTCTCTCTCTATCCGTGTCTCTCTCTCTCTCTATCCGTGTCTCTCTCTCTCTATCCGTGTCTCTCCCTCTCTCTCTATCCGCATCTCTCTCTCTCTATCCGTGTCTCTCTCTCTCTATCCGTGTTTTTCTCTCTCTCTATCCGTCTCTCTCTATCTGTCTCTCTCTCTCTATCTGTCTCTCTCTCTCTTCTATCCGTCTCTCTCTCTCTCTCTATCCGCGTCTCTCTCTCTCTGTCTGTGTATCTCTCTCTCTCTCTATTCGTGTCTCTCTCTCTCTCTCACTCTCTCTCTATCCGTGTCTCTCTCTCTCTCGATCCGTGTGTCTCTCTCTCTCTATCCGTGTTTTTCTCTCTCCCTATCCCTCTCTCTCTCTTTCTATCCGTCTCTCTCTCTCTATCCGTCTCTCTCTCTCCATCCGTCTCTCTCTCTCTCTATCCTTGTCTCTCTCTCTCTCTCTATCCGTGTCTCTTTCTCTCTCTCTATCCGTGATTTTCTCTCTCACTCTATCCGTGTTTCTCTCTCTCCATCCGTGTTTTTCTCTCTCTCTATCCGTCTCTCTCTCTCTCTATCTGTGTGTCTCTCTCTCTCTCTCCCTCTATCCATGTCTCACTCTCTCTCTCTCTATCCGTGTCTCTCCCTCTCTCTCTATCCGTGTCTGTCTCTCTCTCTATCCGTGTCTCTCCCTCTCTCTCTATCCGTGTCTCTCTCTCTCTCTATCCATGTTTTTCTCTCTCTCTATCCGTCTCTATCTGTCTCTCTCTCTCTCTCTATCTGTCTCTCTCTCTTCTATCCATCTCTCTCTCTCTCTATCCTTGTCTCTCTCTCTCTCTCTCTCTCTGTGTATCTCTCTCTCTCTCTATTCGTGTCTCTCTCTCTCTCACTCTCTCTCTATCCGTGTCTCTCTCTCTCTCGATCCGTGTGTCTCTCTCTCTCTATCCGTGTTTTTCTCTCTCCCTATCCCTCTCTCTCTTTCTATCCTTCTCTCTCTCTCTATCCTTGTCTCTCTCTCTCTCTCTATCCGTGTCTCTTTCTCTCTCTCTATCCGTGATTTTCTCTCTCTCTCTTTATCCGAGTCTCTCTCTCTCTATCCGTGTCTCTCTCTCTCTATCCGTGTCTCTCCCTCTCTCTCTATCCGTGTTTTTCTCTCTCTCTCTATCCGACTCTCTCTCTCTCTCTATCCGACTCTCTCTCTCTCTATCCGTGTCTCTCTCTCTCTCTATCCGTGTCTCTCTCTATCTCTCTATCCGTCTCTCTCTCTCTTTCTATCCGTGTGTCTCCCTCTCTCTCTATCCGTGTTTTTCTCTCTCTCTCTATCCGTGTCTCTCTCTCTCTATCCGTGTTTTTCTCTCTCTCTCTATCCGTGTTTTTCTCTCTCTCTCTCTAACTGTCTCTCTCTCTCTATCCGTGTCTCTCTCTCTCTCTATCCGTAATTTTCTCTCTCGCTCTATCCATGTCTCTCTCTCTCTTTCCGTGTGTGTCTCTCTCTCTCTCTCTCTATCCGTGTCTCTCTCTCTCCATCCGTGTTTTTCTCTCTCTCTCTCTATCCGTCTCTCTCTCTCTCTATCCGCGTCTCTCTCTCTCTCTATCCGTGTCTCTCTCTCTCTCTATCCGTGTTTTTCTCTCTCTCTATCCGTCTCTCTCTATCTGTCTCTCTCTCTTCTATCCGTCTCTCTCTCTCTCTCTATCCGCGTCTCTCTCTCTCTCTCTCTGTCTGTGTATCTCTCTCTCTCTCTATTCGTGTCTCTCTCTCTCTCTCACTCTCTCTCTATCCGTGTCTCTCTCTCTCTCGATCCGTGTGTCTCTCTCTCTCTATCCGTGTTTTTCTCTCTCTCTCTATCCGTCTCTCTCTCTTTCTATCCGTCTCTCTCTCTCTATCCGTCTCTCTCTCACCATCCGTCTCTCTCTCTCTCTATCCTTGTCTCTCTCTCTCTCTTTCTATCTGTGTCTCTCTCTCTCTCTCTCTCTCTCTATCCGTGTCTCTTTCTCTCTCTCTATCCGTGATTTTCTCTCTCACTCTATCCGTGTTTCTCTCTCTCCATCCGTGTGTCTCTCTCTCTATCCGTCTCTCTCCCTCTCTATCTGTGTGTCTCTCTCTCTCTCTTCCTCTATCCGTGTCTCACTCTCTCTCTCTCTATCCGTGTCTCTCCCTCTCTCTCTATCCGTGTCTCTCTCTCTCTCTATCCGTGTCTCTCCCTCTCTCTCTATCCGCGTCTCTCTCTCTCTATCCGTGTCTCTCTCTCTCTCTATCCGTGTTTTTCTCTCTCTCTATCCGTCTCTCTCTATCTGTCTCTCTCTCTCTCTATCTGTCTCTCTCTCTTCTATCCGTCTCTCTCTCTCTCTCTCTATCCGCGTCTCTCTCTCTCTCTCTGTCTGTGTATCTCTCTCTCTCTCTATTCGTGTCTCTCTCTCTCTCACTCTCGCTCTATCCGTGTCTCTCTCTCTCTCGATCCGTGTGTCTCTCTCTCTCTCGATCCGTGTGTCTCTCTCTCTCTATCCGTGTTTTTCTCTCTCCCTATCCCTCTCTCTCTCTTTCTATCCGTCTCTCTCTCTCTATCCGTCTCTCTCTCTCCCTATCCTTGTCTCTCTCTCTCTCTATCCGTGTCTCTTTCTCTCTCTCTATCCGTGATTTTCTCTCTCTCTCTTTATCCGAGTCTCTCTCTCTCTATCCGTCTCTCTCTCTCTCTCTCTCTCTCTCTATCCGTCTCTCTCTCTCTCTCTCTATCCGTGTTTTTCTCTCTCTCTCTATCCGAGTCTCTCTCTCTCTATCCATGTCTCTCTCTTTCTATCCGTGTCTCTCCCTCTCTCTCTATCCGTGTCTCTCTCTCTCTATCCGTGTCTCTCCCTCTCTCTCTATCCGTGTTTTTCTCTCTCTCTCTATCCGACTCTCTCTCTCTCTCTATCCGTGTGTCTCTCTCTCTCTATCCGTGTCTCTCTCTATCTCTCTAACCGTCTCTCTCTCTCTTTCTATCCGTGTGTCTCTCTCTCTCTATCTGTGTCTCTCTCTATCTCTCTATCCATGATTTTCTCTCTCTCTCTTTATCCGAGTCTCTCTCTCTCTATCCGTCTCTCTCTCTTTCTATCCGTCTCTCTCTCTCTCTCTCTCTCTCTCTCTCTCTCTATCCGACTCTCTCTCTCTCTCTATCCGTGTCTCTCTCTCTCTCTATCCGTGTCTCTCTCTATCTCTCTATCGGTCTCTCTCTCTCTTTCTATCCATGTCTCTCCCTCTCTCTCTATCCGTGTTTTTCTCTCTCTCTCTCTATCCGTGTGTCTTTCTCTCTCTATCCGTGTTTTTCTCTCTCTCTCTATCCGTGTCTCTCTCTCTCTATCCGTGTTTTTCTCTCTCTCTCTATCCGTCTCTCTCTCTCTTTCTATCCGTCTCTCACTCTCTCTCTATCCGTGTCTCTCTCTCTCTCAATCCGTGTGTGTCTCTCTCTCTATCCGTCTCTCTCTCTTTCTATCCGTCTCTCTCTCTATCCTTCTCTCTCTCTCCATCCGTCTCTCTCTCTCTCTATCCTTGTCTCTCTCTCTCTATCTATCCGTGTCTCTCTCTCTCTCTCTATCCTTGTCTCTCTCTCTCTCTATCCGTGTCTCTGTCTCTCTCTATCCGTCTCTCTCTTTCTATCCGTGTCTCTTTCTCTCTCTCTCTAGACGTGATTTTCTCTCTCACTCTATCCGTGTTTCTCTCTCTCTCTATCCGTGTTTTTCTCTCTCTCTCTCTAACCATCTCTCTCTCTCTATCCGTGTCTCTCTCTCTCTCTATCCGTAATTTTCTCTCTCGCTCTATCCATGTCTCTCTCTTTCCGTGTGTGTCTCTCTCTCTCTCTCTCTCTCTCTCTCTATCCGTGTCTCTCTCTCTCCATCCGTGTTTTTTTCTCTCTCTCTCTATCCGTCTCTCTCTCTCTCTATCCGCGTCTCTCTCTCTCTATCCGTGTCTCTCTCTCTCTCTGTCCGTGTCTCTCTCTCTCTCTATCCGCGTCTCTCTCTCTCTCTATCCGTGTCTCTCTCTCTCTCTCTATCCGTGTCTCTCTCTCTCTCTATCCGTGTCTCTCTCTCTCTATCCGTGTCTCTCCTTCTCTCTCTATCCGCGTCTCTCTCTCTCTATCTGTGTCTCTCTCTCTCTCTATCCGTGTCTCTCTCTCTCTCACTCTCTCTCTATCCGTGTCTCTCTCTCTCTCGATCCGTGTGTCTCTCTCTCTCTATCCGTGTTTTTCTCTCTCCCTATCCCTCTCTCTCTTTCTATCCTTCTCTCTCTCTCTATCCTTGTCTCTCTCTCTCTCTCTATCCGTGTCTCTTTCTCTCTCTCTATCCGTGATTTTCTCTCTCTCTCTTTATCCGAGTCTCTCTCTCTCTATCCGTGTCTCTCTCTCTCTATCCGTGTCTCTCCCTCTCTCTCTATCCGTGTTTTTCTCTCTCTCTCTATCCGACTCTCTCTCTCTCTCTATCCGACTCTCTCTCTCTCTATCCGTGTCTCTCTCTCTCTCTATCCGTGTCTCTCTCTATCTCTCTATCCGTCTCTCTCTCTCTTTCTATCCGTGTGTCTCCCTCTCTCTCTATCCGTGTTTTTCTCTCTCTCTCTATCCGTGTCTCTCTCTCTCTATCCGTGTTTTTCTCTCTCTCTCTATCCGTGTTTTTCTCTCTCTCTCTCTAACTGTCTCTCTCTCTCTATCCGTGTCTCTCTCTCTCTCTATCCGTAATTTTCTCTCTCGCTCTATCCATGTCTCTCTCTCTCTTTCCGTGTGTGTCTCTCTCTCTCTCTCTCTATCCGTGTCTCTCTCTCTCCATCCGTGTTTTTCTCTCTCTCTCTCTATCCGTCTCTCTCTCTCTCTATCCGCGTCTCTCTCTCTCTCTATCCGTGTCTCTCTCTCTCTCTATCCGTGTTTTTCTCTCTCTCTATCCGTCTCTCTCTATCTGTCTCTCTCTCTTCTATCCGTCTCTCTCTCTCTCTCTATCCGCGTCTCTCTCTCTCTCTCTCTGTCTGTGTATCTCTCTCTCTCTCTATTCGTGTCTCTCTCTCTCTCTCACTCTCTCTCTATCCGTGTCTCTCTCTCTCTCGATCCGTGTGTCTCTCTCTCTCTATCCGTGTTTTTCTCTCTCTCTCTATCCGTCTCTCTCTCTTTCTATCCGTCTCTCTCTCTCTATCCGTCTCTCTCTCACCATCCGTCTCTCTCTCTCTCTATC
The DNA here is from genome assembly GCF_047496795.1 of Chiloscyllium punctatum. Lineage (NCBI taxonomy): Eukaryota > Metazoa > Chordata > Chondrichthyes > Orectolobiformes > Hemiscylliidae > Chiloscyllium > Chiloscyllium punctatum. The sequence continues at coordinate 46,846 of NW_027310513.1, forward strand.
CTTGTCTCTCTCTCTCTCTTTCTATCTGTGTCTCTCTCTCTCTCTCTCTCTCTCTATCCGTGTCTCTTTCTCTCTCTCTATCCGTGATTTTCTCTCTCACTCTATCCGTGTTTCTCTCTCTCCATCCGTGTGTCTCTCTCTCTATCCGTCTCTCTCCCTCTCTATCTGTGTGTCTCTCTCTCTCTCTTCCTCTATCCGTGTCTCACTCTCTCTCTCTCTATCCGTGTCTCTCCCTCTCTCTCTATCCGTGTCTCTCTCTCTCTCTATCCGTGTCTCTCCCTCTCTCTCTATCCGCGTCTCTCTCTCTCTATCCGTGTCTCTCTCTCTCTCTATCCGTGTTTTTCTCTCTCTCTATCCGTCTCTCTCTATCTGTCTCTCTCTCTCTCTATCTGTCTCTCTCTCTTCTATCCGTCTCTCTCTCTCTCTCTCTATCCGCGTCTCTCTCTCTCTCTCTGTCTGTGTATCTCTCTCTCTCTCTATTCGTGTCTCTCTCTCTCTCACTCTCGCTCTATCCGTGTCTCTCTCTCTCTCGATCCGTGTGTCTCTCTCTCTCTCGATCCGTGTGTCTCTCTCTCTCTATCCGTGTTTTTCTCTCTCCCTATCCCTCTCTCTCTCTTTCTATCCGTCTCTCTCTCTCTATCCGTCTCTCTCTCTCCCTATCCTTGTCTCTCTCTCTCTCTATCCGTGTCTCTTTCTCTCTCTCTATCCGTGATTTTCTCTCTCTCTCTTTATCCGAGTCTCTCTCTCTCTATCCGTCTCTCTCTCTCTCTCTCTCTCTCTCTATCCGTCTCTCTCTCTCTCTCTCTATCCGTGTTTTTCTCTCTCTCTCTATCCGAGTCTCTCTCTCTCTATCCATGTCTCTCTCTTTCTATCCGTGTCTCTCCCTCTCTCTCTATCCGTGTCTCTCTCTCTCTATCCGTGTCTCTCCCTCTCTCTCTATCCGTGTTTTTCTCTCTCTCTCTATCCGACTCTCTCTCTCTCTCTATCCGTGTGTCTCTCTCTCTCTATCCGTGTCTCTCTCTATCTCTCTAACCGTCTCTCTCTCTCTTTCTATCCGTGTGTCTCTCTCTCTCTATCTGTGTCTCTCTCTATCTCTCTATCCATGATTTTCTCTCTCTCTCTTTATCCGAGTCTCTCTCTCTCTATCCGTCTCTCTCTCTTTCTATCCGTCTCTCTCTCTCTCTCTCTCTCTCTCTCTCTCTATCCGACTCTCTCTCTCTCTCTATCCGTGTCTCTCTCTCTCTCTATCCGTGTCTCTCTCTATCTCTCTATCGGTCTCTCTCTCTCTTTCTATCCATGTCTCTCCCTCTCTCTCTATCCGTGTTTTTCTCTCTCTCTCTCTATCCGTGTGTCTTTCTCTCTCTATCCGTGTTTTTCTCTCTCTCTCTATCCGTGTCTCTCTCTCTCTATCCGTGTTTTTCTCTCTCTCTCTATCCGTCTCTCTCTCTCTTTCTATCCGTCTCTCACTCTCTCTCTATCCGTGTCTCTCTCTCTCTCAATCCGTGTGTGTCTCTCTCTCTATCCGTCTCTCTCTCTTTCTATCCGTCTCTCTCTCTATCCTTCTCTCTCTCTCCATCCGTCTCTCTCTCTCTCTATCCTTGTCTCTCTCTCTCTATCTATCCGTGTCTCTCTCTCTCTCTCTATCCTTGTCTCTCTCTCTCTCTATCCGTGTCTCTGTCTCTCTCTATCCGTCTCTCTCTTTCTATCCGTGTCTCTTTCTCTCTCTCTCTAGACGTGATTTTCTCTCTCACTCTATCCGTGTTTCTCTCTCTCTCTATCCGTGTTTTTCTCTCTCTCTCTCTAACCATCTCTCTCTCTCTATCCGTGTCTCTCTCTCTCTCTATCCGTAATTTTCTCTCTCGCTCTATCCATGTCTCTCTCTTTCCGTGTGTGTCTCTCTCTCTCTCTCTCTCTCTCTCTCTATCCGTGTCTCTCTCTCTCCATCCGTGTTTTTTTCTCTCTCTCTCTATCCGTCTCTCTCTCTCTCTATCCGCGTCTCTCTCTCTCTATCCGTGTCTCTCTCTCTCTCTGTCCGTGTCTCTCTCTCTCTCTATCCGCGTCTCTCTCTCTCTCTATCCGTGTCTCTCTCTCTCTCTCTATCCGTGTCTCTCTCTCTCTCTATCCGTGTCTCTCTCTCTCTATCCGTGTCTCTCCTTCTCTCTCTATCCGCGTCTCTCTCTCTCTATCTGTGTCTCTCTCTCTCTCTATCCGTGTTTTTCTCTCTCTCTATCCGTCTCTCTCTATCTGTCTCTCTCTCTCTCTATCTGTCTCTCTCTCTTCTATCCGTCTCTCTCTCTCTCTCTATCCGCGTCTCTCTCTCTCTCTGTCTGTGTATCTCTCTCTCTCTCTATTCGTGTCTCTCTCTCTCTCTCACTCTCTCTCTATCCGTGTCTCTCTCTCTCTCGATCCGTGTGTCTCTCTCTCTCTATCCGTGTTTTTCTCTCTCCCTATCCCTCTCTCTCTCTTTCTATCCGTCTCTCTCTCTCTATCCGTCTCTCTCTCTCCATCCGTCTCTCTCTCTCTCTATCCTTGTCTCTCTCTCTCTCTCTATCCGTGTCTCTTTCTCTCTCTCTATCCGTGATTTTCTCTCTCTCTCTTTATCCGAGTCTCTCTCTCTCTATCCGTCTCTCTCTCTTTCTGTCCGTCTCTCTCTCTCTCTCTCTCTCTCTCTCTCTCTATCCTTGTCTCTCTCTCTCTCTCTATCCGTGTCTCTGTCTCTCTCTATCCGTCTCTCTCTTTCTATCCGTGTCTCTTTCTCTCTCTCTCTAGACGTGATTTTCTCTCTCACTCTATCCGTGTTTCTCTCTCTCTCTATCCGTCTCTCTCTCTCTATCCGTGTCTCTCTCTCTCTCTATCCGTAATTTTCTCTCTCGCTCTATCCATGTCTCTCTCTTTCCGTGTGTCTCTCTCTCTCTCTCTCTCTCTATCCGTGTCTCTCTCTCTCCATCCGTGTTTTTCTCTCTCTCTCTCTATCCGTCTCTCTCTCTCTCTATCCGCGTCTCTCTCTCTCTCTGTCCGTGTCTCTCTCTCTCTCTATCCGCGTCTCTCTCTCTCTCTATCCGTGTCTCTCTCTCTCTCTATCCGTGTTTTTCTCTCTCTCTATCCGTGTCTCTCTCTCTCTCTATCCGTGTCTCTCTCTCTCTCTATCCGTGTCTCTCCCTCTCTCTCTATCCGCGTCTCTCTCTCTCTATCCGTGTCTCTCTCTCTCTCTATCCGTGTTTTTCTCTCTCTCTATCCGTCTCTCTCTATCTGTCTCTCTCTCTCTATCTGTCTCTCTCTCTTCTATCCGTCTCTCTCTCTCTCTCTATCCGCGTCTCTCTCTCTCTCTCTGTCTGTGTATCTCTCTCTCTCTCTATTTGTGTCTCTCTCTCTCTCACTCTCTCTCTATCCGTGTCTCTCTCTCTCTCGATCCGTGTGTCTCTCTCTCTCTATCCGTGTTTTTCTCTCTCCCTATCCCTCTCTCTCTCTTTCTATCCGTCTCTCTCTCTCTATCCGTCTCTCTCTCTCCATCCGTCTCTCTCTCTCTCTATCCTTGTCTCTCTCTCTCTATCCGTGTCTCTTTCTCTCTCTCTATCCGTGATTTTCTCTCTCTCTCTTTATCCGAGTCTCTCTCTCTCTATCCGTCTCTCTCTCTTTCTGTCCGTCTCTCTCTCTCTCTCTCTCTCTCTCTCTATCCGTCTCTCTCTCTCTCTCTATCCGTGTTTTTCTCTCTCTCTCTTTATCCGAGTCTCTCTCTCTCTATCCATGTCTCTCTCTTTCTATCCGTGTCTCTCCCTCTCTCTCTATCCGTGTCTCTCTCTCTCTATCCGTGTCTCTCCCTCTCTCTCTATCCGTGTTTTTCTCTCTCTCTCTATCCGACTCTCTCTCTCTTTCTATCCGTCTCTCACTCTCTCTCTATCCGTGCCTCTCTCTCTCTCTATCCATGTGTCTCTCTCTCTCTATCCGTCTCTCTCTCTTTCTATCCGTCTCTCTCTCTATCCGTCGCTCTCTCTCCATCCGTCTCTCTCTCTCTCTGTCCTTGTCTCTCTCTCTCTATCTATCCATGTCTCTCTCTCTCTCTCTATCCTTGTCTCTCTCTCTCTCTCTATCCGTGTCTCTGTCTCTCTCTATCCGTCTCTCTCTTTCTATCCGTGTCTCTTTCTCTCTCTCTCTAGACGTGATTTTCTCTCTCACTCTATCCGTGTTTCTCTCTCTCTCTATCCGTGTTTTTCTCTCTCTCTCTCTAACCGTCTCTCTCTCTCTATCCATCTCTCTCTCTCTCTCTCTAACCGATTCTCTCTCTCTATCCGTGTTTCTCTCTCTCTCTATCCGTGTTTTTCTCTCTCCCTATCCCTCTCTCTCTCTTTCTATCCGTCTCTCTCTCTCTATCCGTCTCTCTCTCTCCATCCGTCTCTCTCTCTCTCTATCCGTGTCTCTTTCTCTCTCTCTATCCGTGATTTTCTCTCTCTCTCTTTATCCGAGTCTCTCTCTCTCTATCCGTCTCTCTCTCTTTCTATCCGTCTCTCTCTCTCTCTCTCTCTCTCTCTATCCGTCTCTCTCTCTCTATCCGTGTTTTTCTCTCTCTCTCTTTATCCGTGTTTCTCTCTCTCTCTATCCATGTTTTTCTCTCTCTCTCTCTAACCGTCTCTCTCTCTCTATCCATCTCTCTCTCTCTCTATCCGTGTCTCTCCCTCTCTCTCTATCCGTGTTTTTCTCTCTCTCTCTATCCGACTCTCTCACTCTCTCTATCCGTGTGTCTCTCTCTCTCTATCCGTCTCTCTCTCTCTCTATCCTTGTCTCTCTCTCTCTCTATCCGTGTCTCTTTCTCTCTCTCTATCCGTGATTTTCTCTCTCTCTCTTTATCCGAGTCTCTCTCTCTCTATCCGTCTCTCTCTCTTTCTGTCCGTCTCTCTCTCTCTCTCTCTCTATCCGTCTCTCTCTCTCTCTCTATCCGTGTTTTTCTCTCTCTCTCTTTATCCGAGTCTCTCTCTTTCTATCCGTGTCTCTCCCTCTCTCTCTATCCGTGTCTCTCTCTCTCTATCCGTGTCTCTCCCTCTCTCTCTATCCGTGTTTTTCTCTCTCTCTCTATCCGACTCTCTCTCTCTCTCTATCCGACTCTCTCTCTCTCTCTATCCGTGTCTCTCTCTCTCTCTATCCGTGTCTCTCTCTATCTCTCTAACCGTCTCTCTCTCTCTATCCGTGTCTCTCCCTCTCTCTCTATCCATGTTTTTCTCTCTCTCTCTCTATCCGTGTGTCTCTCTCTCTCTATCCGTGTTTTTCTCTCTCTCTCTATCCGTGTCTCTCTCTCTCTATCCGTGTTTTTCTCTCTCTCTCTAGACGTGATTTTCTCTCTCACTCTATCCGTGTTTCTCTCTCTCTCTATCCGTGTTTTTCTCTCTCTCTCTCTAACTGTCTCTCTCTCTCTATCCGTGTCTCTCTCTCTCTCTATCCGTAATTTTCTCTCTCGCTCTATCCATGTCTCTCGCTCTCTATCCGTGTCTCTCTCTCTCCATCCGTGTTTTTCTCTCTCTCTCTCTATCCGTCTCTCTCTCTCTCTATCCGCGTCTCTCTCTCTCTCTATCCGTGTCTCTCTCTCTCTCTCTATCCGTGTTTTTCTCTCTCTCTATCCGTCTCTCTCTATCTGTCTCTCTCTCTCTCTATCTGTCTCTCTGTCTTCTATCCGTCTCTCTCTCTCTCTCTATCCGCGTCTCTCTCTCTCTCTCTGTCTATGTATCTCTCTCTCTCTCTATTCGTGTCTCTCTCTCTCTCTCTCTCTCTCTCTCTATCCTTGTCTCTCTCTCTCTCTATCTGTCTCTCTCTCTCTCTATCTGTCTCTCTCTCTTCTATCCGTCTCTCTCTCTCTCTCTATCCGCGTCTCTCTCTCTCTCTCTGTCTGTGTATCTCTCTCTCTCTCTATTCGTGTCTCTCTCTCTCTCTCACTCTCTCTCTATCCGTGTCTCTCTCTCTCTCGATCCGTGTGTCTCTCTCTCTCTATCCGTGTTTTTCTCTCTCTCTCTATCCGTCTCTCTCTCTTTCTATCCGTCTCTCTCTCTCTATCCGTCTCTCTCTCTCCATCCGTCTCTCTCTCTCTCTATCCTTGTCTCTCTCTCTCTCTTTCTATCTGTGTCTCTCTCTCTCTCTCTCTCTCTCTCTATCCGTGTCTCTTTCTCTCTCTCTATCCGTGATTTTCTCTCTCACTCTATTGAGTTTCTCTCTCTCCATCTGTGTGTGTCTCTCTCTCTATCCGTCTCTCTCTCTCTTTCTATCCGTGTCTCTCTCTGTCTCTCTCCCTCTATCCGTGTTTCTCTCTCTCCATCCGTGTTTTTCTCTCTCTCTCTCTAACCGTGTGTGTCTCTCTCTTTATCCTTCACTCTCTCTCTTTCTATCCGTGTCTCTCTCTCTCTCTCTCCCTCTTTCGGTGTCTCACTCTCTCTCTCTCTATCCGTGTCTCTCTCTCTCTCTCTCCCTCTATCCGTGTCTCACTCTCTCTCTCTCTATCCGTGTCTCTCTCTCTCTCTATCCGTGTCTCTCTCGCTCTCTCTATCCGTCTCTCTCTCTCTATCCGTCTCTCTCTCCATCCGTCTCTCTCTCTCGTTCTAACCTTGTCTCTCTCTCTCTCTATCCGTGTCTCTCTCTCTCTCTATCCGTGTCTCTCTCTCTCTCTCTCTCTGTATCCGTGTGTCTCTCTCTCTCTATCCGTGTTTTTCTCTCTCTCTTTCTATCCGCGTCTCTCTCTCTCTCTCTGTCTGTGTATCTCTCTCTCTCTCTATTCGTGTCTCTCTCTCTCTCACTCTCTCTCTATCCGTGTGTCTCTCTCTCTCTATCCGTCTCTCTCTCTTTCTATCCGTCTCTCTCTCTCTATCCGTCTCTCTCTCTCCATCCGTCTCTCTCTCTCTCTATCCTTGTCTCTCTCTCTCTCTCTATCCGCGTTTCTCTCTCTCTCTCTCTCTGTCTGTGTATCTCTCTCTCTCTCTATTCGTGTCTCTCTCTCTCTCACTCTCTCTCTATCCGTGTTTTTCTCTCTCTCTCTATCCGACTCTCTCTCTCTCTCTATCCGTGTCTCTTTCTATCTCTCTATCCGTCTCTCTCTCTCGATACGTCTCTCTCTCTCTCTCTCTCTATCCGTCTCTCTCTCGTTCTATCCGTGTCTCTCTCTCTCTCTATCCGTGTTTTTCTCTCTCTCTCTCTATACGTCTCTCTCTCTCTTTCTATCCGTCTCTCTCTCTCTCTATCCGTGTGTCTCTCTCTCTCTATCCGTGTTTTTCTCTCTCTCTCTATCCGTCTCTCTCTCTCTATCCGTGTGTCTCTCTCTCTCTCTCTTTCTATCCGTCTCTCTCTCTCTATCCGTCTCTCTCTCTCCATCCGTCTCTCTCTCTCTCTATCCGTGTCTCTGTCTCTCTCTATCCGTCTCTCTCTTTCTATCCGTGTCTCTTTCTCTCTCTCTATCCGTGATTTTCTCTCTCACTCTATCCGTGTTTCTCTCTCTCCATCCGTGTTTTTCTCTCTCTCTCTCTATCCGCGTCTCTCTCTCTCTCTATCCGTGTTTTTCTCTCTCTCTATCCGTGTCTCTCTCTCTCTCTATCCGTGTCTCTCTCTCTCTCTATCCGTGTCTCTCCCTCTCTCTCTATCCGCGTCTCTCTCTCTCTATCCGTGTCTCTCTCTCTCTCTATCCGTGTTTTTCTCTCTCTCTATCCGTCTCTCTCTATCTGTCTCTCTCTCTCTCTATCTGTCTCTCTCTCTTCTATCCATCTCTCTCTCTCTCTCTATCCGCGTCTCTCTCTCTCTCTCTATCTGTGTATCTCTCTCTCTCTCTATTCGTGTCTCTCTCTCTCTCACTCTCTCTCTATCCGTGTCTCTCTCTCTCTATCCGTGTTTTTCTCTCTCTCTATCCGTCTCTCTCTATCTGTCTCTCTCTCTCTCTCTATCTGTCTCTCTCTCTTCTATCCGTCTCTCTCTCTCTCTCTATCCGCGTCTCTCTCTCTCTCTCTGTCTGTGTATCTCTCTCTCTCTCTATTCGTGTCTCTCTCTCTCTCACTCTCTCTCTATCCGTGTCTCTCTCTCTCTCGATCCGTGTGTCTCTCTCTCTTTATCCGTGTTTTTCTCTCTCCCTATCCCTCTCTCTCTCTTTCTATCCGTCTCTCTCTCTCTATCCGTCTCTCTCTCTCCATCCGTCTCTCTCTCTATCCTTGTCTCTCTCTCTCTCTCTATCCGTGTCTCTTTCTCTCTCTCTATCCGTGATTTTCTCTCTCTCTCTTTATCCGAGTCTCTCTCTCTCTATCCGTCTCTCTCTTTCTATCCGTCTCTCTCTCTCTCTCTCTCTCTCTCTATCCGTCTCTCTCTCTCTCTCTCTATCCGTGTTTTTCTTTCTCTCTCTTTATCCGAGTCTCTCTCTCTCTATCCGTCTCTCTCTCTCTCTATCCTTGTCTCTCTCTCTCTCTATCCGTGTCTCTTTCTCTCTCTCTATCCGTGATTTTCTCTCTCTCTCTTTATCCGAGTCTCTCTCTCTCTATCCGTCTCTCTCTCTTTCTGTCCGTCTCTCTCTCTCTCTCTCTCTATCCGTCTCTCTCTCTCTCTCTATCCGTGTTTTTCTCTCTCTCTCTTTATCCGAGTCTCTCTCTCTCTATCCATGTCTCTCTCTTTCTATCCGTGTCTCTCCCTCTCTCTCTATCCGTGTCTCTCTCTCTCTATCCGTGTCTCTCCCTCTCTCTCTATCCGTGTTTTTCTCTCTCTCTCTATCCGACTCTCTCTCTCTCTCTATCCGTGTCTCTCTCTCTCTCTATCCGTGTCTCTCTCTATCTCTCTAACCGTCTCTCTCTCTCTATCCGTGTCTCTCCCTCTCTCTCTATCCATGTTTTTCTCTCTCTCTCTCTATCCGTGTGTGTCTCTCTCTCTATCCGTGTTTTTCTCTCTCTCTCTAGACGTGATTTTCTCTCTCACTCTATCCGTGTTTTTCTCTCTCTCTCTCTAACTGTCTCTCTCTCTCTATCCGTGTCTCTCTCTCTCTCTCTATCCGTAATTTTCTCTCTCGCTCTATCCATGTCTCTCGCTCTCTTTCCGTGTGTCTCTCTCTCTCTCTCTCTCTATCCGTGTCTCTCTCTCTCCATCCGTGTTTTTCTCTCTCTCTCTCTATCCGTCTCTCTCTCTCTCTATCCGCGTCTCTCTCTCTCTCTATCCGTGTCTCTCTCTCTCTCTCTCTATCCGTGTTTTTCTCTCTCTCTATCCGTCTCTCTCTATCTGTCTCTCTCTCTCTCTATCTGTCTCTCTGTCTTCTATCCGTCTCTCTCTCTCTCTCTATCCGCGTCTCTCTCTCTCTCTCTGTCTATGTATCTCTCTCTCTCTATTCGTGTCTCTCTCTATCTGTCTCTCTCTCTCTCTATCTGTCTCTCTCTCTTCTATCCGTCTCTCTCTCTCTCTCTATCCGCGTCTCTCTCTCTCTCTGTCTGTGTATCTCTCTCTCTCTCTATTCGTGTCTCTCTCTCTCTCTCACTCTCTCTCTATCCGTGTCTCTCTCTCTCTCGATCCGTGTGTCTCTCTCTCTCTATCCGTGTTTTTCTCTCTCTCTCTATCCGTCTCTCTCTCTTTCTATCCGTCTCTCTCTCTCTATCCGTCTCTCTCTCTCCATCCGTCTCTCTCTCTCTCTATCCTTGTCTCTCTCTCTCTCCTTCTATCTGTGTCTCTCTCTCTCTCTCTCTCTCTATCCGTGTCTCTTTCTCTCTCTCTATCCGTGATTTTCTCTCTCACTCTATTGAGTTTCTCTCTCTCCATCTGTGTGTGTCTCTCTCTCTATCCGTCTCTCTCTCTCTTTCTATCCGTGTCTCTCTCTGTCTCTCTCCCTCTATCCGTGTTTCTCTCTCTCCATCCGTGTTTTTCTCTCTCTCTCTCTAACCGTGTGTGTCTCTCTCTTTATCCTTCACTCTCTCTCTTTCTATCCGTGTCTCTCTCTCTCTCTCTCCCTCTATCCGTGTCTCACTCTCTCTCTCTCTATCCGTGTCTCTCTCTCTCTCTCTCCCTCTATCCGTGTCTCACTCTCTCTCTCTCTATCCGTGTCTCTCTCTCTCTCTATCCGTGTCTCTCTCGCTCTCTCTATCCGTCTCTCTCTCTCTATCCGTCTATCTCTCCATCCGTCTCTCTCTCTCGTTCTAACCTTGTCTCTCTCTCTCTCTATCCGTGTCTCTCTCTCTCTCTATCCGTGTCTCTCTCTCTCTCTCTCTCTGTATCCATGTGTCTCTCTCTCTCTATCCGTGTTTTTCTCTCTCTCTTTCTATCCGCGTCTCTCTCTCTCTCTCTGTCTGTGTATCTCTCTCTCTCTCTATTCGTGTCTCTCTCTCTCTCACTCTCTCTCTATCCGTGTGTCTCTCTCTCTCTATCCGTCTCTCTCTCTTTCTATCCGTCTCTCTCTCTCTATCCGTCTCTCTCTCTCTCTCTCTATCCGTGTTTTTCTCTCTCTCTCTTTATCCGAGTCTCTCTCTCTCTATCCATGTCTCTCTCTTTCTATCCGTGTCTCTCCCTCTCTCTCTATCCGTGTCTCTCTCTCTCTATCCGTGTCTCTCCCTCTCTCTCTATCCGTGTTTTTCTCTCTCTCTCTATCCGACTCTCTCTCTCTCTCTATCCGTGTCTCTCTCTCTCTCTATCCGTGTCTCTCTCTATCTCTCTAACCGTCTCTCTCTCTCTATCCGTGTCTCTCCCTCTCTCTCTATCCGTGTTTTTCTCTCTCTCTCTCTATCCGTGTGTCTCTCTCTCTCTATCCGTATTTTTCTCTCTCTCTCTATCCGTGTCTCTCTCTCTCTATCCGTGTTTTTCTCTCTCTCTCTATCCGTGTTTTTCTCTCTCTCTCTCTAACTGTCTCTCTCTCTCTATCCGTGTCTCTCTCTCTCTCTATCCGTGTTTTTCTCTCTCTCTCTCTAACTGTCTCTCTCTCTCTATCCGTGTCTCTCTCTCTCTCTATCCGTGTCTCTCTCTCTCTATCCGTGTTTTTCTCTCTCTCTCTATCCGTGTTTTTCTCTCTCTCTCTCTAACTGTCTCTCTCTCTCTATCCGTGTCTCTCTCTCTCTTTCCGTGTCTCTCTCTCTCTCTCTCTCTCTATCCGTGTCTCTCTCTCTCCATCCGTGTTTTTCTCTCTCTCTCTCTATCCGTCTCTCTCTCTCTCTATCCGCATCTCTCTCTCTCTCTATCCGTGTCTCTCTCTCTCTCTATCCGTGTTTTTCTCTCTCTCTATCCGTCTCTCTCTATCTGTCTCTCTCTCTCTCTATCTGTCTCTCTCTCTTCTATCCGTCTCTCTCTCTCTTTCTATCCGTGTCTCTCTCTCTCTCTCTCCCTCTATCCGTGTTTCTCTCTCTCCATCCGTGTTTTTCTCTCTCTCTCTCTAACCGTGTGTCTCTCTCTTTATCCTTCACTCTCTCTCTTTCTATCCGTGTCTCTCTCTCTCTCTCCCTCTATCCGTGTCTCACTCTCTCTCTCTCTATCCGTGTCTCTCTCTCTCTCTCTCCCTCTATCCGTGTCTCACTCTCTCTCTCTCTATCCGTGTCTCTCTCTCTCTCTATCCGTGTCTCTCTCGCTCTCTCTATCCGTCTCTCTCTCTCTATCCGTCTCTCTCTCCATCCGTCTCTCTCTCTCGTTCTAACCTTGTCTCTCTCTCTCTCTCTATCCGTGTCTCTCTCTCTCTCTATCCGTGTCTCTCTCTCTCTCTCTCTCTCTGTATCCGTGTGTCTCTCTCTCTCTATCCGTGTTTTTCTCCCTCTCTCTCTATCCGTGTCTCTCTCTCTCTCTCTCTGTATCCGTGTGTCTCTCTCTCTCTATCCGTGTTTTTCTCTCTCTCTTTCTATCCGCGTCTCTCTCTCTCTCTCTGTCTGTGTATCTCTCTCTCTCTCTATTCGTGTCTCTCTCTCTCTCACTCTCTCTCTATCCGTGTGTCTCTCTCTCTCTATCCGTCTCTCTCTCTTTCTATCCGTCTCTCTCTCTCTATCCGTCTCTCTCTCTCTCTATCCGTGTTTTTCTCTCTCTCTCTTTATCCGAGTCTCTCTCTCTCTATCCATGTCTCTCTCTTTCTATCCGTGTCTCTCCCTCTCTCTCTATCCGTGTCTCTCTCTCTCTATCCGTGTCTCTCCCTCTCTCTCTATCCGTGTTTTTCTCTCTCTCTCTATCCGACTCTCTCTCTCTCTCTATCCGTGTCTCTCTCTCTCTCTATCCGTGTCTCTCTCTATCTCTCTAACCGTCTCTCTCTCTCTATCCGTGTCTCTCCCTCTCTCTCTATCCGTGTTTTTCTCTCTCTCTCTATCCGTGTTTTTCTCTCTCTCTCTCTAACTGTCTCTCTCTCTCTATCCGTGTCTCTCTCTCTCTCTATCCGTGTTTTTCTCTCTCTCTCTCTAACTGTCTCTCTCTCTCTATCCGTGTCTCTCTCTCTCTCTATCCGTGTCTCTCTCTCTCTATCCGTGTTTTTCTCTCTCTCTCTATCCGTGTTTTTCTCTCTCTCTCTCTAACTGTCTCTCTCTCTCTATCCATGTCTCTCTCTCTCTCTCTCTCTCTATCCGTGTCTCTCTCTCTCCATCCGTGTTTTTCTCTCTCTCTCTCTATCCGTCTCTCTCTCTCTCTATCCGCATCTCTCTCTCTCTCTATCCGTGTCTCTCTCTCTCTCTATCCGTGTTTTTCTCTCTCTCTATCCGTCTCTCTCTATCTGTCTCTCTCTCTCTCTATCTGTCTCTCTCTCTTCTATCCGTCTCTCTCTCTTTCTATCCGTGTCTCTCTCTCTCTCTCTCCCTCTATCCGTGTTTCTCTCTCTCCATCCGTGTTTTTCTCTCTCTCTCTCTAACCGTGTGTGTCTCTCTCTTTATCCTTCACTCTCTCTCTTTCTATCCGTGTCTCTCTCTCTCTCTCCCTCTGTCCGTGTCTCACTCTCTCTCTCTCTATCCGTGTCTCTCTCTCTCTCTCTCCCTCTATCCGTGTCTCACTCTCTCTCTCTCTATCCGTGTCTCTCTCTCTCTCTATCCGTGTCTCTCTCGCTCTCTCTATCCGTCTCTCTCTCTCTATCCGTCTCTCTCTCCATCCGTCTCTCTCTCTCGTTCTAACCTTGTCTTCTCTCTCTCTCTATCCGTGTCTCTCTCTCTCTCTATCCGTGTCTCTCTCTCTCTCTCTGTATCCGTGTGTCTCTCTCTCTCTATCCGTGTTTTTCTCCCTCTCTTTCTATCCGCGTCTCTCTCTCTCTCTCTCTCTATGTATCTCTCTCTCTCTCTATTCGTGTCTCTCTCTCTCTTACTCTCTCTCTATCCATGTGTCTCTCTCTCTCTATCCGTCTCTCTCTCTTTCTATCCGCGTCTCTCTCTCTCTCTCTGTCTGTGTATCTCTCTCTCTCTCTCTATTCGTGTCTCTCTCTCTCTCACTCTCTCTCTATCCGTGTGTCTCTCTCTTTCTATCCGTCTCTCTCTCTCTATCCGTCTCTCTCTCTCCATCCGTCTCTCTCTCTCTCTATCCTTGTCTCTCTCTCTCTCTCTCTATCCGTGTCTCTTTCTCTCTCTCTATCCGTGATTTTCTCTCTCTCTTTATCCGAGTCTCTCTCTCTCTATCCGTCTCTCTCTCTTTCTATCCGTCTCTCTCTCTCTCTATCCGTGTGTCTCTCTCTCTCTCTCTTTCTATCCGTCTCTCTCTCTCTATCCGTCTCTCTCTCTCCATCCGTCTCTCTCTCTCTCTATCCGTGTCTCTTTCTCTCTCTCTATCCGTGTCTCTCTCTCTCTCTATCCGTGTCTCTCTCTCTCTATCCGTGTCTCTCTCTTTCTATCCGTGTCTCTCCCTCTCTCTCTATCCGTGTTTTTCTCTCTCTCTCTATCCGACTCTCTCTCTCTCTCTATCCGTGTCTCTTTCTATCTCTCTATCCGTCTCTCTCTCTCGATACGTCTCTCTCTCTCTCTCTCTATCCGTCTCTCTCTCGTTCTATCCGTGTCTCTCTCTCTCTATCCGTGTCTCTCTCTCTCTATCCGTGTTTTTCTCTCTCTCTCTCTATACGTCTCTCTCTCTCTTTCTATCCGTCTCTCTCTCTCTCTATCCGTGTGTCTCTCTCTCTCTATCCGTGTTTTTCTCTCTCTCTCTATCCGTCTCTCTCTCTCTTTCTATCCGTCTCTCTCTCTCTCTATCCGTGTGTCTCTCTCTCTCTCTCTTTCTATCCGTCTCTCTCTCTCTATCCGTCTCTCTCTCTCCATCCGTCTCTCTCTCTCTCTATCCATGTCTCTGTCTCTCTCTATCCGTCTCTCTCTTTCTATCCGTGTCTCTTTCTCTCTCTCTATCCGTGATTTTCTCTCTCACTCTATCCGTGTTTCTCTCTCTCCATCCGTGTTTTTCTCTCTCTCTCTCTATCCGTCTCTCTCTCTCTCTATCCGCGTCTCTCTCTCTCTCTATCCGTGTTTTTCTCTCTCTCTATCCGTGTCTCTCTCTCTCTATCCGTGTCTCTCTCTCTCTCTATCCGTGTCTCTCTCTCTCTCTATCCGTGTTTTTCTCTCTCTCTATCCGTCTCTCTCTATCTGTCTCTCTCTCTCTCTATCTGTCTCTCTCTCTTCTATCCGTCTCTCTCTCTCTCTCTATCCGCGTCTCTCTCTCTCTCTCTCTCTGTGTATCTCTCTCTCTCTCTATTCGTGTCTCTCTCTCTCTCTATCCGTCTCTCTCTCTCCATCCGTCTCTCTCTCTCTCTCTATCCTTGTCTCTCTCTCTCTCTCTATCCGTGTCTCTTTCTCTCTCTCTATCCGTGATTTTCTCTCTCTCTCTTTATCCGAGTCTCTCTCTCTCTATCCGTCTCTCTCTCTTTCTATCCGTCTCTCTCTCTCTCTCTCTCTCTCTCTATCCGTCTCTCTCTCTCTCTCTATCCGTGTTTTTCTCTCTCTCTCTTTCTCCGAGTCTCTCTCTCTCTATCCATGTCTCTCTCTTTCTATTCGTGTCTCTCCCTCTCTCTCTATCCGTGTCTCTCTCTCTCTATCCGTGTCTCTCCCTCTCTCTCTATCCGTGTTTTTCTCTCTCTCTCTATCCGACTCTCTCTCTCTCTATCCGTGTCTCTCTCTCTCTCTATCCGTGTCTCTCTCTATCTCTCTAACCGTCTCTCTCTCTCTATCCGTGTCTCTCCCTCTCTCTCTATCCGTGTTTTTCTCTCTCTCTCTCTATCCGTGTGTCTCTCTCTCTCTATCCGTGTTTTTCTCTCTCTCTCTATCCGCGTCTCTCTCTCTCTATCCGTGTTTTTCTCTCTCTCTCTATCCGTGTTTTTCTCTCTCTCTCTCTGTCTCTCTCTCTCTATCCGTGTCTCTCTCTCTCTCTATCCGTAATTTTCTCTCTCGCTCTATCCATGTCTCTCTCTCTCTTTCCGTGTGTCTCTCTCTCTCTCTCTCTCTATCCGTGTCTCTCTCTCTCCATCCGTGTTTTTCTCTCTCTCTCTCTATCCGTCTCTCTCTCTCTCTATCCGCGTCTCTCTCTCTCTCTATCCGTGTCTCTCTCTCTCTCTATCCGTGTTTTTCTCTCTCTCTATCCGTCTCTCTCTATCTGTCTCTCTCTCTCTCTATCTGTCTCTCTCTCTTCTATCCGTCTCTCTCTCTCTCTCTATCCGCGTCTCTCTCTCTCTCTCTGTCTATGTATCTCTCTCTCTCTCTATTCGTGTCTCTCTCTCTCTCTCTCTATCCGTGTCTCTCTCTCTCTCTATCCGTGTCTCTCTCTCTCTCTCTCTATCCGTCTCTCTCTCTCTCTCTCTCTATCCGTCTGTGTGTGTCTCTCTCTCTATCCCCCCCTCTCTCTCTCTATCCGTGTTTTTCTCTCTCTCTCTCTATCCATCTCTCTCTCTATCTGTGTCTCTCTCTCTCTCTATCTGTGTCTCTCTCTCTCTCTATCCGTGTCTCTCTCTCTCTCTCTATCCGTGTCTCTCTCTCTCTCTATCCGTGTCTCTCTCTCTCTCTCTATCCGTGTCTCTCTCTCTCTATTTATCTGTCTCTCTCTCTCTCTATCCGTGTCTCTCTCTCTCTCTCTATCCGTGTCTCTCTCTCTCTCTATTTATCTGTCTCTCTCTCTCTCTCTCTCTATCCGTGTGTCTCTCTCTCTATCCGTGTCTCTCTCTCTCTATCCGTCTCTCTCTCTCTCTCTATCCGTCTCTCTCTCTCTCTCTACCCGTCTCTCTCTCTCTCTATCCGTGTCTCTCTCTCTCTCTCTATCCGTGTCTCTCTCTTTCTCTCTATCCGTGTCTCTCTCTCTCTCTATCCGTGTCTCTCTCTCTCTCTCTATCCGTCTCTCTCTCTCTCTTTCTATCCGTGTCTCTCTCTCTCTCTCTCTATCCGTGACTCTCTCTCTCTCTCTCTCTATCCGTGTCTCTCTCTCTCTCTCTATCCGTGTCTCTTTCGCTCAATCCGTCTCTCTCTCGCTCTATCCGTCTCTCTCTCTCTCTCTCTATCCGTGTCTCACTCTCTCTCTCTATCCGCGTCTCTCTCTCTCTCTCTTTCTCTATCCCTCTCTCTCTCTCTATATCCGTGTCTCTCTCTCTCTATCCGTGTCTCCCTCTCTCTATCCGTCTCTCTCTCTCTCTCTCGCTATCCGTCTGTGTGTTTCTCTCTCTCTCTCTATCCGTCTCTCTCTCTCTCTCTCTCTATCCGTGTCTCTCTCTCTCTCTCTATCCGTGTCTCTCTCTCTCTCTATCTGTCTCTCTCTCTATCCATCTCTCTCTCTCTCTATCCGTGTCTCTCTCTCTCTCTCTCTCTATCCGTCTCTCTCTCTCTCTCTATCCGTGTTTTTCTCTCTCTCTCCCTATCCATGTGTCTCTCTCTCTCTCTATCCGTGTCTCTCTCTCTCTCTATCCGTGTCTCTCTCTCTCTCTCTCAATCTGTGTCTCTCTCTCTCTCTCTATCCGTGTTTTTCTCTCTCTCTCCCTATCCATGTGTCTCTCTCTCTCTCTATCCATGTCTCTCTCTCTCTCTATCCGTGTGTCTCTCTCTCTCTCTCTCTCTATCCGTGTCTCTCTCTCTCTCTATCCGTGTCTCTCTCTCTCTCTTTATCTGTCTCTCTCTCTTTCTATCCGTGTCTCTCTCTCTCTCTATCCGTGTGTCTCTCTCTCTCTCTCTCTATCCGTGTCTCTCTCTCTCTCTTTATCTGTCTCTCTCTCTCTATCCGTGTCTCTCTCTCTCTCTATCCGTGTGTCTCTCTCTCTGTCTATCCGTGTCTGTCTCTCTCTCTATCTGTCTCTCTCTCTATCCATCTCTCTCTCTCTCTATCCGTGTCTGTCTCTCTCTCTATCTGTCTCTCTCTCTATCCGTGTCTCTCTCTCTCTATCCGTATCTCTCTTTCTCTCTATCCGTGTCTCTCTCTCTCTCTCTCTATCCGTGTCTCTCTCTCTCTATCCGTGTCTCTCTCTCTCTCTATCCGTGTGTCTCTCTCTCTCTATCTGTCTCTCTCTCTATCCATCTCTCTCACTCTCTATCCGTGTCTGTCTCTCTCTCTATCTGTCTCTCTCTCTATCCGTGTCTCTCTCTCTCTCTATCCGTGTCTCTCTTTCTCTCTATCCGTGTCTCTCTCTCTCTCTATCCGTGTCTCTCTCTCTCAATCCGTGTCTCTCTCTCTCTCTCTATCCGTGTCTCTCTCTCTCTCTCTCTCTCTCTATCCGTGTCTCTTTATCTCGCTCTCTCTATCCGCGTCTCTCTCGCTCTCTCTTCGTATCTCTCTCTCTATCTGTCTCTCTCTCTCTCTCTCTATCCGTGTCTCCCTCTCTCTCACTCTATCCGAGTGTCTCTCTCTCCCTCTATCCATTTCTCTCTCTCTCTATCCGTGTCTCTCTCTCTCTCACTCTATCCGAGTGTCTCTCTCTCTCTATCCGTGTCTCTCTCTCTCTCTCACTCTATCCGTGTCTCTCTCTCTCTCTCACTCTATCCGAGTGTCTCCGTCTCTCTCTCTCTCTCTATCCATGTCTCCATCTCTCTCTCTCTATCCATCTCTCTCTCTCTCACTCTATCCGAGTGTCTCCGTCTCTCTCTCTCTCTATCCGTGTCTCTCTCTCTCTCTATCCATGTCTCCATCTCTCTCTCTCTATCCATGTCTCCGTCACTCTGTCTCTCTATCCGTCACTCTCTCTCTCTATCCATGTCTCCATCTCTCTCTCTCTATCCATCTCTCTCTCTCTCACTCTATCCGTGTCTCTCTCTCTCTCTATCCGTCTCTCTCTCTCTCACTCTATCCGAGTGTCTCTCTCTCTCTATCCGTTTCTCTCTCTCTCTATCCGTGTCTCTCTCTCTCTCACTCTATCCATGTCTCTCTCTCTCTCTCACTCCATCCGAGTGTCTCTCTCTCTCTCTCTATCCATGTCTCCGTCTCTCTCTCTCTATCTCTCTCTCTCTCTCTCTCTCACTCTATCCGAGTGTCTCTCTCTCTCTATCCGTGTCTCTCTCTCTCTCTATCCGTCTCTCTCTCTCTCTAACTGTCTCTCTCTGTCTGTCTATCCGTGTCTCTCTCTCTCTATCCGTGTTTTTCTCTCTCTCTCTATCCGTGTCTCTCTCTCTCTCTATCCATGTCTCTCTCTCTCTCTCTATCCGTGTGTGTCTCTCTCTCTCTCTCTATCCGTGTCTCTCCCTCTCAATCCGTGTCTCTCTCTCTCTCTATCCATGTTTCTCTCTCTCTCTCTCTATCCGTGTCTCTCTCTCTCTCTCTCTCTATCCGTGTCTCTCTCTCTCAATCCGTGTCTCTCTCTCTCTCTATCCATGTTTCTCTCTCTCTCTCTCTATCCGTGTCTCTCTCTCTCTCTCTCTCTATCCGTGTCTCTTTATCTCGCTCTCTCTATCCGCGTCTCTCTCTCTTCGTATCTCTCTCTCCATCTGTCTCTCTCTCTCTCTCTCTCTCACTCTCTCTATCGTGTCTCCCTCTCTCTCACTCTATCCGAGTGTCTCTCTCTCTCTCTATCCGTTTCTCTCTCTCTCTCTATCCGTTTCTCTCTCTCTCTCTATCCGTGTCTCTCTCTCTCTCACTCTATCCGAGTGTCTCTCTCTCTCTATCCGTGTCTCTCTCTCTCTCACTCTATCCGAGTGTCTCTCTCTCTCTCTATCCGTGTCTCTCTCACTCTTTCTATCCATGTCTCTCTCTCTCTCTATCCATCTCTCTCTCTCTATCCATGTCTCCGTCTCTCTCTCTCTATCCGTATTTCTCTCTCTCTATCCGTGTCTCTCTCTCTCTCTCTCTCTCTATCCGTGTCGCTCTCTCACTCTTTCTTTCCATGTCTCTCTCTCTCTCTATCCATGTCTCCGTCTCTCTCTCTCTATCCATCTCTCTCTCTCTCTCTCTCTCTATCCGTGTCTCTCTCTCTCTGTCTATCCGTGTCTCTCTCTCTCTCTATCCGTCTCTCTCTCTCTATCCGTTTCTCTCTCTCTCTATCCGTGTCTCTCTCTCTCTCTCTATCTGTGTCTCTCTCTCTCACTCTATCCGTGTCTCTCTCTCTCTATCCGTCTCTCTCTCTCTCTCTATCCGTCTCTCTCTCTCTCTCTATCCGTGTCTCTCTCTCTCTCTCTCTCTATCCGTCTCTCTCTCTCTCTCTCTCTATCCGTCTCTCTCTCTCTCTATCCGTGTTTTTCTCTCTCTCTCTCTATCCATGTGTCTCTCTCTCTCTCTATCCGTGTCTCTCTCTCTCTCTCTCTCTCTATCCGTGTCTCTCTCTCTCTCTCTATCCGTGTCTCTCTCTCTATCTATCTATCCGTGTCTCTCTCACTCTTTATCTGTCTCTCTCTCTCTCCATCCGTGTCTCTCTCTCTCTCTATCCGTGTGTCTCTCTCTCTCTCTCTATCCGTGTCTCTCTCTCTCTCTTTATCTGTCTCTCTCTCTCTATCCGTGTCTCTCTCTCTCTCTATCCGTGTGTCTCTCTCTCTCTCTATCCGTCTCTCTCTCTCTCTCTCTATCCGTGTCTCTCTCTCTCTCTATCCGTGTCTCTCTCTCTCTCTATCTGTCTCTCTCTCTATCCATCTCTCTCTCTCTCTATCCGTGTCTCTCTCTCTCTCTCTATCTGTCTCTCTCTCTATCCATCTCTCTCTCTCTCTCTATCCGTGTCTCTCTCTCTCTCTCTCTCTATCCGTGTCTGTCTCTCTCTCTATCTGTCTCTCTCTCTATCCATCTCTCTCTCTCTCTATCCGTGTCTCTCTCTCTCTATCCATCTCTCTCTCTCTCTATCCGTGTCTCTCTCTCTCTATCCGTGTCTCTCTCTCTCTCTATCCGTGTCTCTCTCTCTCTATCCGTGTCTCTCTCTCTCTCTCTATCCGTGTCTCTCTCTCTCTATCTGTGTCTCTTTATCTCGCTCTCTCTATCCGCGTCTCTCTCGCTCTCTCTCTCTTCGTATCTCTCTCTCTATCTGTCTCTCTCTCTCTCTCTCTCTATCCGTGTCTCCCTCTCTCTCACTCTATCCGAGTGTCTCTCTCTCTCTATCCATTTCTCTCTCTCTCTATCCGTGTCTCTCTCTCTCTCACTCTATCCGAGTGTCTCTCTCTCTCTATCCATTTCTCTCTCACTCTATCCGTGTCTCTCTCTCTCTCTCACTCTATCCGAGTGTCTCCGTCTCTCTCTCTCTCTCTATCCATGTCTCCATCTCTCTCTCTCTATCCATCTCTCTCTCTCTATCCATGTCTCCATCTCTGTCTCTCTATCCATCTCTCTCTCTCTCACTCTATCCGTGTCTCTCTCTCTCTATCCGTGTCTCTCTCTCTCTCACTCTATCCGAGTGTCTCTCTCTCTCTATCCGTGTCTCTCTCTCTCTCACTCTATCCGTGTCTCTCTCTCTCTCTATCTCTCTATCCGTGTCTCTCTCTCTCTCTCACTCCATCCGAGTGTCTCTCTCTCTCTCTCTCTATCCATGTCTCCGTCTCTCTCTCTATCCATCTCTCTCTCTCTATCCATGTCTCCGTCACTCTCTCTCTATCCGTCTCTCTCTCTCTCTATCCATGTCTCCGTCTCTCTCTCTCTATCAATCTCTCTCTCTCTCTCTCTATCCGTGTCTCTCTCTCTCTCTCTCTCTCTATCCGTCTCTCTCTCTCTCTCTATCCGTGTTTTTCTCTCTCTCTCTCTATCCGTGTCTCTCTCTCTCTCTCTCTATCCGTGTCTCTCTCTCTCTCTCTATCCGTGTCTCTCTCTCTCTCTCTATCCGTGTCTCTCTCTCTCTCTATCCGTGTTTTTCTCTCTCTCTCTATCCGTGTCTCTCTCTCTCTCTATCCGTGTCTCTCTCTCTCTCTATCCGTGTCTCTCTCTCTCTCTTTATCTGTCTCTCTCTCTCTCTATCTGTGTCTCTCTCTCTCTCTATCCGTGTCTCTCTCTCTCTCTTTATCTGTCTCTCTCTCTCTCTATCCGTGTCTCTCTCTCTCTCTATCCGTGTGTCTCTCTCTCTCTATCCGTGTGTCTCTCTCTCTCTATCCGTGTGTCTCTCTCTCTCTCTATCCGTGGGTCTCTCTCTCTCTCTATCCGTCTCTCTCTCTCTCTCTCTCTCTATCCGTGTCTCTCTCTCTCTCTCTATCCATGGGTCTCTCTCTCTCTCTATCCGTGTCTCTCTCTCTCTCTCTCTCTATCCGTGTCTCTCTCTCTCTCTCTATCCATGTCTCCGTCTCTATCTCTCCCTATCCGTGTCTCTCTCTCTCTCTCTATCACGTGTCTCTCTCTCTCTCTATCCGTGTCGCTCTCTCTCTCTCTCTATCCATGTCTCTCTGTCTCTCTCTCCCTATCTGTGTTTCTCTCTCTCTCTCTGTCTATCCTTGTCGCTCTCTCTCTCTCTATCTGTGTCTCTCTCTCTATGTCTCTGTGTCTCTCTCTCTCAGTGTGTGTGTGTCTCTCTCTCTCTCTTTCTGTGTCTCTCTCTCTTTCTGTGTCTGTATCTCTCTTTATCTGTCTCTGTCTCTCTCTCTGTCTGCCTCTATCTGTGTTCATATCTCTGTATCTGTGTCTGTGTGTCTCTCTTTCTCTCTGTCTCCCTCTCTCTCTCTCTCTCTCTGTGTCTGTGTCTCTCTATCTGTGTCTTTGTGTCTCTCTCTCTCTATCTGTGTCTGTCTCTCTCTTTCTGTATCTCTATCTGTGTCTATCTCTCCCATCTGTCTCTTTCTCTCTCTCTCTCTCTGTGTCTGTGTCTCTCTCTATCTGTGTCTTTGTCTCTCTCTCTCTATCTGTGTCTCTCTCTCTCTGTCTGTGTCTGTCTCTCTCTTTCTGTAACTCTATCTGTGTCTATCTCTCCCATCTGTCTCTTTCTCTCTCTCTCTCTCTGTGTCTGTGTCTCTCTCTATCTGTGTCTTTGTCTCTCTCTCTCTATCTGTGTCTCTCTCTCTCTGTCTGTGTCTGTCTCTCTCTTTCTGTATCTCTATCTGTGTCTATCTCTCCCATCTGTCTTTCTCTCTCTCTCTCTCTGTGTCTGTGTCTCTCTCTATCTGTGTCTTTGTCTCTCTCTCTCTATCTGTGTCTCTCTCTCTCTGTCTGTGTCTGTCTCTCTCTTTCTGTATCTCTATCTGTGTCTATCTCTCCCATCTGTCTTTCTCTCTCTCTCTCTCTGTGTCTGTGTCTCTCTCTATCTGTGTCTTTGTCTCTCTCTCTCTATCTGTGTCTCTCTCTCTCTATCTGTGTCTGTCTCTCTCTTTCTGTATCTCTATCTGTGTCTATCTCTCCCATCTGTCTCTCTCTCTCTCTCTATGCCTGTGTCTCTCAGTATATGTGACCTCTCTCTCTCTCTATCTCTCTCTGTGTCTGTGTCTCTTTCTGCGTCTCTGTGTGTGTGTCTCTCTCTCTACGTGTCTGTCTCTATCTCTCTCTAGCTGTGTCGGTGTCTCTCTCTCTCTCTGTCTGTGTGTGTGTGTCTCTGTCTCTCTCTCTGTGTGTCTCGCTCTCTCTCTCTCTCTCTGTGTCTGTGTCTCTGTCTCTCTCTCTGTGTTTCTCTGTGTCTCTGTGTCTCTGTCTCTCTCTCTCTCTCTCTGTGTCTGTGTCTCTGTCTCTCTCTCTCTGTGTCTGTGTCTGTGTGTGTGTCTCTCTCTCTGTGTGTCTCTGTCTCTCTCTCTGTGTCTCTGTCTCTCTCTCTCTCTCTCTCTGTGTCTGTGTCTCTGTCTCTCTCTGTGTCTGTGTCTGTGTGTGTGTCTCTCTCTCTGTGTGTCTCTGTCTCTCTGTGTCTCTGTCTCTCTCTCTCTCTGTGTCTGTGTCTCTGTCTCTCTCTCTCTGTGTCTGTGTCTGTGTGTGTGTCTCTCTCTCTGTGTGTCTCTGTCTCTCTCTCTGTGTCTCTGTCTCTCTCTCTCTCTCTGTGTCTGTGTCTCTGTCTCTGTCTCTCTCTGTGTTTCTCTGTGTCTCTGTCTCTCTCTCTCTGTGTCTCTGTCTCTCTCTCTGTGTCTGTGTCTCTGTCTCTCTCTCTGTCTCTGTGTCTCTGTTTCTCTCTCTCTCTGTGTCTCTGTGTCTGTGTCTGTGTCTCTGTCTCTCTCTCTGTGTCTGTGTGTGTCTCTCTCTCTACGTGTCTGTCTCTATCTCTCT
>NW_027310514.1:0-62500 GCF_047496795.1 Chiloscyllium punctatum
AGTCCCTGTGTATATTATAGTGAACAACAGTCCCTGTGTGTATTATACTGAACAGCAGTCCCTGTGTGTATTATAGAGAACAGGAGTCCCTGTGTGTATTATAGTGAACAGCAGTCCCTGTGTGTATTATAGTGAACAGTAGTCCCTGTGTATATTATAGTGAACAACAGTCCCTGTGTGTATTATAGTGAACAGCAGTCTGTGTGTGTATTATAGTGAACAGCAGTCCCTGTGTATATTATAGTGAACAGCAGTCCCTGTGTATATTATAGTGAACAGAGGTCCCGGTGTGTATTATAGAGAACAGCAGTCCCTGTGTGTATTATTATGAACAGCAGTCCCTATGTATATTATCGTGAACAGAGGTCCCTGTGTATATTATAGTGAACAGCAGTCCCTGTGTGTATTATAGAGAACAGCAGTCCCTGTGTGTATTATAGTGAACAGCAGTCCCTGTGTGTATTATCGTGAACAGCAGTCCCTGTGTGTATTATAGAGAACAGCTGTCCCTGTGTGTATTATAGTAAACAGCAGTCCCTGTGTATATTATAGTGAACAGCAGTCCCTCTGTATATTATAGTGAACAGCAGTCCCTGTGTGTATTATTATGAACAGCAGTTCCTGTGTGTATTATAGTGAACAGGAGTCCCTGTGTATATTATAGTGAACAGCAGTCTGTGTGTGTATTATAGTGAACAGCAGTCCCTGTGTATATTATAGTGAACAGCAGTCCTGGTGTATATTATAGTGAACAGCAGTCCCTGTGTGTATTATAGTGAACAGCAGTCCCTGTGTATATTATCGTGAACAGCAGTACCTGTGTGTATTATAGTGAACACCAGTCTCTGTGTGTATTATAGGGAACAGCAGTCCCTGAGTATATTATAGTGAACAGCAGTCCCTGTGTATATTATCGTGAACAGCAGTCCCTGTGTGTATTGTAGTGAACATCAGACCCTGTGTGTATTACAGAGAACAGGAGTCCCTGTGTATATTATAGTGAACAGCAGTCCCTGTGTGTATTATAGAGAACAGCAGTCCCTGTGTGTATTATAGAGAACAGCAGTCCCTGTGTGTATTATAGAGAACAGCAGTCCCTGTGTGTATTATAGAGAACAGCAGTCCCTGTGTGTATTATAGTGAACAGCAGTCCCTGTGTGTATTATCGTGAACACCAGTCCCTGTGTGTATTATAAGAACAGCTGTCCCTGTGTGTATTATAGTAAACAGCAGTCTCTGTGTGTATTATAGTGAACAGCAGTCCCTGTGTATATTATAGTGAACAGCAGTCCCTGTGTGTATTATAGTGAACAGCAGTCCCTGTGTATATTATAGTGAACAGCAGTCCCGGTGTATATTATAGTGAACAGCAGTCCCTGTGTGTATTATAGTGAACAGCAGTCCCTGTGTATATTATCGTGAACAGCAGTACCTGTGTGTATTATAGTGAACACCAGTCCCTGTGTGTATTATAGGGAACAGCAGTCCCTGTGTATATTATCGTGAACAGCAGTCCCTGTGTATATTATAGTGAACAGCAGTCCCTGTGTGTATTATAGTGAACAGCAGTCCCTGTGTGTATTATAGAGAACAGGAGTCCCTGTGTATATTATAGTGAACAGCAGTCCCTGTGTATAATATAGTGAACAGCAGTCCCTGTGTGTATTATAGTGAACAGCAGTCCCTGTGTGTATTATTGTGAACAACAGTCCCTGTGTGTATTATAGTGAACAGCAGTCCCTGTGTATATTATAGTGAACAACAGTCCCTGTGTGTCTTATATTGAACAGCAGTCCCTGTGTTTATTATAGAGAACAGCAGTCCCTGTGTGTATTATAGTGAACAGCAGTCCATGTGTATATTATAGTGAACAGCAGTCCCTGTGTATATTATAGTGAACAGCAGCCTCTGTGTGTATTATAGTGAACATAAGTGCCTGTGTGTATTATAGAGAACAGCAGTCCCTGCGTGTATTAAAGTGAACAGCAGTCCCCTGTGTGTATTACAGAGAACAGTATTCCCTGTGTGTATTACAGTGAACAGCAATCCCTGTGTATATTATAGTGAACAGCAGTCCCTGTGTGTATTATACTGAACAGCAGTCCCTGTTTATATTATAGTGAACAGCAGTCCCGATGTATATTATAGTGAACAGAAGTCCCTGTGTATATTATCGTGAACAGCAGTCCCTGTGTGTATTATCGTGAACAGCAGTCCCTGTGTGTATTATAGAGAACAGCAGTCCCTGTGTGTATTATAGTGAAAAGCAGTCCCTCTGTGTATGATACTGAACAGCAGTCACTGTGTATATTATCGTGAACAGCAGTCCATGTGTGTATTATAGTTAACAGCAGTCCCTGTGTATATTATGGTAAACAGCAGTCCCTGTGTGTATTATAGTGAACAGCAGTCCCTGTGTGTATTATAGTGAACAGCAGTCCCTGTGTGTATTATCGTGAACAGCAGTCCCTGTGTGTATTATAGCGAACAGCAGTCCCTGTGTATATTATAGTGAACAGCAGTCCCTGTGTGTATTATAGTGAACAGCAGTCTCTGTGTATATTATAGTGAACAGCAGTCCCTGTGTGTATTATAGTGAACAGCAGTCCCTGTGTGTATTATAGTAAACAGCAGTCCCTGTGTATATTATAGTGAACAGCAGTCCCTCTGTATATTATAGTGAACAGCAGTCCCTGTGTGTACTATAGTGAACAGCAGACCCTGTGTGTATTATAGTGAACAGCAGTCCCTGTGTATATTATCGTGAACAGCAGTCCCTGTGTGTATTATAGTGAACAGCAGTCCCTGTGAATATTATCGTGAACAGCAGTACCTGTGTGTATTATAGTGAACAGCAGTCCCTGTGTGTATTATAGGGAACAGCAGTCCCTGTGTATATTATAGTGAACAGCAGTACCTGTGTGTATGATAGAGAACAGCGGTCCCTGTGTGTATTATAGAGAACAGCAGTCCCTGTGTATACTATAGTGAACAGCAGTCCCTGTGTGTATGATAGAGAACAGCAGTCCTTGTGTGTATTATAGAGAACAGCAGTCCCTGTGTGTATTATAGTGAACAGCAGTCCCTGTGTGTATTGTAGTGAACAGCAGTCCCTGTGTATATTATAGTGAACAGCAGTCCCTGTGTGTATTATAGTGAACAGCAGTCCCTGTGTATAATATAGTGAACAACAGTCCCTGTCTGTATTATAGTGAACAGCAGTCCCTGTGTGTATTATAGAGAACAGCAGTCCCTGTGTGTATTATAGTGAACAACAGTCCCTGTGTGTATTATAGTGAACAGCAGTCCCTGTGTATATTATAGTGAACAGCAGTCCCGGTGTATATTATAGTGAACAGCAGTCCCTGTGTGTATTATAGAGAACAGCAGTCCCTGTGTGTATTATAGTGAACAGCAGTCCCTGTGTGTATTCTCGTGAACAAAAGTCCCTGTGTGTATTATAGTGAACAGCAGTCCCTGTGTGTATTATAGTGAACAGCAGCCCCTGTGTATATTATAGTGAACAGCAGCCCCTGTGTATATTATAGTGAACAGCAGTCCCTGTGTATATTATAGAGAACAGCAGTCCCTGTGTATATTATAGTGAACAACAGTCCCTGTGTGTATTATAGTGAACAGCAGTCCCTGTGTGTATTATAGAGAACAGGAGTCCCTGTGTGTATTATAGTGAACAGCAGTCCCTGTGTGTATTATAGTGAACAGTAGTCCCTGTGTATATTATAGTGAACAACAGTCCCTGTGTGTATTATAGTGAACAGCAGTCTGTGTGTGTATTATAGTGAACAGCAGTCCCTGTGTATATTATAGTGAACAGCAGTCCCTGTGTGTATGATAGTGAACAGCAGTCCCTGTGTATATTATAGTGAACAGAAGTCCCTGTGTGTATTATAGTGAAGAGAAGTTCCTGTGTGTATTATAGAGAACAGCAGTCCCTGTGTGTATTAAAGTGAACAGCAGTCCCCTGTGTGTATTACAGAGAACAGTATTCCCTGTGTGTATTACAGTGAACAGCAATCCCTGTGCATATTATAGTGAACAGCAGTCCCTGTGTGTATTATAGAGAACAGCAGTCCCTGTGTATATTATAGTGAACAGATGTCCCGGTGTGTATTATAGAGAACAGCAGTCCCTGTGTGTATTATTATGAACAGCAGTCCCTATGTATATTATCGTGAACAGAGGTCCCTGTGTATATTATAGTGAACAGCAGTCCCTGTGTGTATTATAGAGAACAGCAGTCCCTGTATGTATTATAGTGAACAGCAGTCCCTGTGTGTATTATCGTGAACAGCAGTCCCTGTGTGTATTATAGAGAACAGCTGTCCCTGTGTGTATTATAGTAAACAGCAGTCCCTGTGTATATTATAGTGAACAGCAGTCCCTCTGTATATTATAGTGAACAGCAGTCCCTGTGTGTATTATAGTGAACAGCAGTCCCTGTGTGTATTATAGTGAACAGGAGTCCCTGTGTATATTATAGTGAACAGCAGTCCCTGTGTGTATTATAGTGAAGAGCAGTCCCTGTGTATATTATACTGAACAGCAGTCCCGGTGTATATTATAGTGAACAGCAGTCCCTGTGTGTATTATAGTGAACAGCAGTCCCTGTGTATATTATCGTGAACAGCAGTACCTGTGTGTATTATAGTGAACACCAATCCCTGTGTGTATTATAGGGAACAGCAGTCCCTGTGTATATTATAGTGAACAGCAGTCCCTGTGTATATTATCGTGAACAGCAGTCCCTGTGTGTATTATAGTGAACAGCAGACCCTGTGTGTATTATAGAGAACAGGAGTCCCTGTGTATATTATAGTGAACAGCAGTCCCTGTGTGTATTATAGAGAACAGCAGTCCCTGTGTGTATTATAGTGAACAGCAGTCCCTGTGTGTATTATAGTGAACAGCAGTCCCTGTGTATACTATAGTGAACAGCAGTCCCTGTGTATACTATAGTGAACAGCAGTCCCTGTGTGTATTATAGTGAACAGCAGTCCCTGTGTATAATATAGTGAACAGCAGTCCCTGTGTGTATTATAGTGAACAACAGTCCCTGTGTGTATTATAGTGAACAGCAGTCCCTGTGTATATTATAGTGAACAACAGTCCCTGTGTGTCTTATATTGAACAGCAGTCCCTGTGTGTATTATAGTGAACAGCAGTCCCTGTGTTTATTATAGAGAACAGCAGTCCCTGTGTGTATTATAGTGAACAGCAGTCCCTGTGTATATTATAGTGAACAGCAGTCCCTGTGTATATTATAGTGAACAGCAGCCTCTGTGTATATTATAGTGAACAGCAGTCCCTGTGTGTATTATAGAGAACAGCAGTCCCTGTGTGTATTATAGTGAACAGCAGTCCCTGTGTGTATTATAGTGAACAGTAGTCGCTGTGTATATTATAGTGAACAACAGTCCCTGTGTGTATTATAGTGAACAGCAGTCCCTGTGTGTATGATAGTGAACAGCAGTCCCTGTGTATATTAGAGTGAACAGAAGTCCCTGTGTGTATTATAATGAAGAGAAGTTCCTGTGTGTATTATACAGAACAGCAGTCCCTGTGTGTATTAAAGTGAACAGCAGTCCCTGTGTGTATTATAGAGAACAGCAGTCCCTGTGTATAATATAGTGAACAACAGTCCCTGTCTGTATTATAGTGAACAGCAGTCCCTGTGTGTATTATAGAGAACAGCAGTCCCTGTGTGTATTATAGTGACCAACAGTCCCTGTGTGTATTATAGTGAACAGCAGTACCTGTGTATATTATAGTGAACAACAGTCCCTGTGTGTATTATAGTGAACAGCAGTCCCTGTGTGTATTATGGAGAACAGCAGTCCCTGTGTGTATTATAGTGAACAGCAGTCCCTGTGTGTATTCTAGTGAACAAAAGTCCCTGTGTGTATTATAGTGAACAGCAGTCCCTGTGTGTATTATAGAGAACAGCAGTCCCTGTGTATATTATAGTGAACAGCAGCCCCTGTGTATATTATAGTGAACAGCAGTCCCTGTGGATATTATAGAGAACAGCAGTCCCTCTGTATATTATAGTGAACAACAGTCCCTGTGTGTATTATAGTGAACAGCAGTCCCTGTGTGTATTATAGAGAACAGCAGTCCCTGTGTGTATTATAGTGAACAGCAGTCCCTGTGTGTATTATAGTGAACAGTAGTCCCTGTGTATATTATAGTGAACAACAGTCCCTGTGTGTATTATAATGAAGAGAAGTTCCTGTGTGTATTATACAGAACAGCAGTCCCTGTGTGTATTAAAGTGAACAGCAGTCCCTGTGTGTATTATAGAGAACAGCAGTCCCTGTGTATAATATAGTGAACAACAGTCCCTGTCTGTATTATAGTGAACAGCAGTCCCTGTGTGTATTATAGAGAACAGCAGTCCCTGTGTGTATTATAGTGACCAACAGTCCCTGTGTGTATTATAGTGAACAGCAGTACCTGTGTATATTATAGTGAACAACAGTCCCTGTGTGTATTATAGTGAACAGCAGTCCCTGTGTGTATTATAGAGAACAGCAGTCCCTGTGTGTATTATAGTGAACAGCAGTCCCTGTGTGTATTCTAGTGAACAAAAGTCCCTGTGTGTATTATAGTGAACAGCAGTCCCTGTGTGTATTATAGAGAACAGCAGTCCCTGTGTATATTATAGTGAACAGCAGCCCCTGTGTATATTATAGTGAACAGCAGTCCCTGTGGATATTATAGAGAACAGCAGTCCCTCTGTATATTATAGTGAACAACAGTCCCTGTGTGTATTATAGTGAACAGCAGTCCCTGTGTGTATTATAGAGAACAGCAGTCCCTGTGTGTATTATAGTGAACAGCAGTCCCTGTGTGTATTCTAGTGAACAAAAGTCCCTGTGTGTATTATAGTGAACAGCAGTCCCTGTGTGCATTATAGTGAACAGCAGTCCCTGTGTATATTATAGTGAACAGCAGCCCCTGTGTATATTATAGTGAACAGCAGTCCCTGTGGATATTATAGAGAACAGCAGTCCCTGTGTATATTATAGTGAACAACAGTCCCTGTGTGTATTATAATGAACAACAGTCCCTGTGTGTATTATAGTGAACAGCAGTCCCTGTGTGTATTATAGTGAACAGCAGTCCCTGTGTGTATTATAGAGAACAGCAGTCCCTGTGTGTATTATAGTGAACAGCAGTCCCTGTGTGTATTATAGTGAACAGTAGTCCCTGTGTATATTATAGTGAACAACAGTCCCTGTGTGTATTATAGTGAACAGCAGTCTGTGTGTGTATTATAGTGAACAGCAGTCCCTGTGTATATTATAGTGAACAGCAGTCCCTGTGTGTATGAGAGTGAACAGCAGTCCCTGTGTATATTATAGTGAACAGAAGTCCCTGTGTGTATTATAGTGAACAGAAGTTCCTGTGTGTATTATAGAGAACAGCAGTCCCTGTGTGTATTAAAGTGAACAGCAGTCCCCTGTGTGTATTATAGAGAACAGTATTCCCTGTGTGTATTACAGTGAACAGCAATCCCGGTGCATATTATAGTGAACAGCAGTCCCTGTGTGTATTATAGAGAACAGCAGTCCCTGTGTATATTATAGTGAACAGAGGTCCCGGTGTGTATTATAGAGAACAGCAGTCCCTGTGTGTATTATTATGAACAGCAGTCCCTATGTATATTATAGTGAACAGAGGTCCCTGTGTATATTATAGTGAACAGCAGTCCCTGTGTGTATTATAGAGAACAGCAGTCCCTGTGTGTATTATAGTGAACAGCAGTCCCTGTGTGTATTATCGTGAACACCAGTCCCTGTGTGTATTATAGAGAACAGCAGTCCCTGTGTATATTATAGTGAACAGCAGTCCCTTTGTATATTATAGTGAACAGCAGTCCCTCTGTATATTACAGTGAACAGCAGTCCCTGTGTGTATTATAGTGAACAGCAGTCCCGGTGTATATTATAGTGAACAGCAGTCCCGGTGTATATTATAGTGAACACCAGTCCCTGTGTGTATTATAGTGAACAGCAGTCCCTGTGTATATTATCGTGAACAGCAGTACCTGTGTGTATTATAGTGAACACCAGTCCCTGTGTGTATTATAGGGAACAGCAGTCCCTGTGTATATTATAGTGAACAGCAGTCTCTGTGTATATTATCGTGAACAGCAGTCCCTGTGTGTATTATAGTGAACAGCAGTCCCTGTGTGTATTATAGAGAACAGGAGTCCCTGTGTATATTATAGTGAACAGCAGTCCCTGTGTGTATTAGAGAGAACAGCAGTCCCTGTGTGTATTATAGTGAACAGCAGTCCCTGTGTGTATTATAGTGAACAGCAGTCCCTGTGTGTATTATAGTGAATAGCAGTCCCTGTGTATACTATAGTGAACAGCAGTCCCTGTGTGTATTATAGTGAACAGCAGTCCCTGTGTATAATATAGTGAACAGCAGTCCCTGTGTGTATTATAGAGAACAGCAGTCCCTGTGTGTATTATAGTGAACAACAGTCCCTGTGTGTATTATAGTGAACAGCAGTCCCTGTGGATATTATAGTGAACAACAGTCCCTGTGTGTATTATCGTGAACAGCAGTCCCTGTGTATATTATAGTGAACAGCAGTCCCTGTGTGTATTATAGTGAACAGCAGTCCATGTGTATATTATAGTGAACAGCAGTCCCTGTGTATATTATAGTGAACAGCAGCCTCTGTGTGTATTATAGTGAACATAAGTGCCTGTGTGTATTATAGAGAACAGCAGTCCCTGCGTGTATTAAAGTGAACAGCAGTCCCCTGTGTGTATTATAGAGAACAGTATTCCCTGTGTGTATTACAGTGAACAGCAATCCCTGTGTATATTATAGTGAACAGCAGTCCCTGTGTGTATTATACTGAACAGCAGTCCCTGTGTATATTATAGTGAAAAGAGGTCCCGGTGTGTATTATAGTGAACAGAAGTCCCTGTGTATATTATAGTGAACAGCAGTCCCTGTGTGTATTATAGAGAACAGCAGTCCCTGTGTGTATTATAGAGAACAGCAGTCCCTGTGTGTATTATAGTGAAAAGCAGTCCCTCTGTGTATGATACTGAACAGCAGTCACTGTGTATATTATAGTGAACAGCAGTCCATGTGTGTATTATAGTGAACAGCAGTCCCTGTGTATATTATGGTAAACAGCAGTCCCTGTGTGTATTATAGTGAACAGCAGTCCCTGTGTGTATTATCGTGAACAGCAGTCCCTGTGTGTATTATAGAGAACAGCAGTCCCTGTGTATATTATAGTGAACAGCAGTCCCTGTGTGTATTATAGTGAACAGCAGTCTCTGTGTATATTATAGTGAACAGCAGTCCCTGTGTGTATTATAGTGAACAGCAGTCCCTGTGTGTATTATAGTAAACAGCAGTCCCTGTGTATATTATAGTGAACAGCAGTCCCTCTGTATATTATAGTGAACAGCAGTCCCTGTGTGTATTATAGTGAACAGCAGACCCTGTGTGTATTATAGTGAACAGCAGTCCCTGTGTATATTATCGTGAACAGCAGTCCCTGTGTGTATTATAGTGAACAGCAGTCCCTGTGTATATTATCGTGAACAGCAGTACCTGTGTGTATTATAGTGAACACCAGTCCCTGTGTGTATTATAGGGAACAGCAGTCCCTGTGTGTACTATAGTGAACAGCAGACCCTGTGTGTATTATAGTGAACAGCAGTCCCTGTGTATATTATCGTGAACAGCAGTCCCTGTGTGTATTATAGTGAACAGCAGTCCCTCTGTATATTATAGTGAACAGCAGTCCCTGTGTGTATTATAGTGAACAGCAGACCCTGTGTGTATTATAGTGAACAGCAGTCCCTGTGTATATTATCGTGAACAGCAGTCCCTGTGTGTATTATAGTGAACAGCAGTCCCTGTGTATATTATCGTGAACAGCAGTACCTGTGTGTATTATAGTGAACACCAGTCCCTGTGTGTATTATAGGGAACAGCAGTCCCTGTGTATATTATAGTGAACAGCAGTCCCTGTGTGTATTATAGTGAACAGCAGTCCCTGTGTGTATTATAGAGAACAGCAGTCCCTGTGTATACTATAGTGAACAGCAGTCCCTGTGTGTATTATGGAGAACAGCAGTCCCTGTGTGTATTATAGAGAACAGCAGTCCCTGTGTGTATTATAGTGAACAGCAGTCCCTGTGTGTATTATAGTGAACAGCAGTCTCTGTGTATATTATCGTGAACAGCAGTCCCTGTGTGTATTATAGTGAACAGCAGTCCCTGTGTATAATATAGTGAACAACAGTCCCTGTCTGTATTATAGTGAACAACAGTCCCTGTCTGTATTATAGTGAACAGCAGTCCCTGTGTGTATTATAGAGAACAGCAGTCCCTGTGTGTATTATAGTGAACAACAGTCCCTGTGTGTATTATAGTGAACAGCAGTACCTGTGTATATTATAGTGAACAACAGTCCCTGTGTGTCTTATAGTGAACAGCAGTCCCTGTGTGTATTATAGAGAACAGCAGTCCCTGTGTGTATTATAGAGAACAGCAGTCCCTGTGTGTATTATAGTGAACAGATGTCCCGGTGTGTATTATAGAGAACAGCAGTCCCTGTGTGTATTATTATGAACAGCAGTCCCTATGTATATTATCGTGAACAGAGGTCCCTGTGTATATTATAGTGAACAGCAGTCCCTGTGTGTATTATAGAGAACAGCAGTCCCTGTATGTATTATAGTGAACAGCAGTCCCTGTGTGTATTATCGTGAACAGCAGTCCCTGTGTGTATTATAGAGAACAGCTGTCCCTGTGTGTATTATAGTAAACAGCAGTCCCTGTGTATATTATAGTGAACAGCAGTCCCTCTGTATATTATAGTGAACAGCAGTCCCTGTGTGTATTATAGTGAACAGCAGTCCCTGTGTGTATTATAGTGAACAGGAGTCCCTGTGTATATTATAGTGAACAGCAGTCCCTGTGTGTATTATAGTGAAGAGCAGTCCCTGTGTATATTATACTGAACAGCAGTCCCGGTGTATATTATAGTGAACAGCAGTCCCTGTGTGTATTATAGTGAACAGCAGTCCCTGTGTATATTATCGTGAACAGCAGTACCTGTGTGTATTATAGTGAACACCAATCCCTGTGTGTATTATAGGGAACAGCAGTCCCTGTGTATATTATAGTGAACAGCAGTCCCTGTGTATATTATCGTGAACAGCAGTCCCTGTGTGTATTATAGTGAACAGCAGACCCTGTGTGTATTATAGAGAACAGGAGTCCCTGTGTATATTATAGTGAACAGCAGTCCCTGTGTGTATTATAGAGAACAGCAGTCCCTGTGTGTATTATAGTGAACAGCAGTCCCTGTGTGTATTATAGTGAACAGCAGTCCCTGTGTATACTATAGTGAACAGCAGTCCCTGTGTATACTATAGTGAACAGCAGTCCCTGTGTGTATTATAGTGAACAGCAGTCCCTGTGTATAATATAGTGAACAGCAGTCCCTGTGTGTATTATAGTGAACAACAGTCCCTGTGTGTATTATAGTGAACAGCAGTCCCTGTGTATATTATAGTGAACAACAGTCCCTGTGTGTCTTATATTGAACAGCAGTCCCTGTGTG
This sequence comes from Chiloscyllium punctatum, assembly GCF_047496795.1. Lineage (NCBI taxonomy): Eukaryota > Metazoa > Chordata > Chondrichthyes > Orectolobiformes > Hemiscylliidae > Chiloscyllium > Chiloscyllium punctatum. The sequence continues at coordinate 11,636 of NW_027310514.1, forward strand.
TATTATAGTGAACAGCAGTCCCTGTGTTTATTATAGAGAACAGCAGTCCCTGTGTGTATTATAGTGAACAGCAGTCCCTGTGTATATTATAGTGAACAGCAGTCCCTGTGTATATTATAGTGAACAGCAGCCTCTGTGTATATTATAGTGAACAGCAGTCCCTGTGTGTATTATAGAGAACAGCAGTCCCTGTGTGTATTATAGTGAACAGCAGTCCCTGTGTGTATTATAGTGAACAGTAGTCGCTGTGTATATTATAGTGAACAACAGTCCCTGTGTGTATTATAGTGAACAGCAGTCCCTGTGTGTATGATAGTGAACAGCAGTCCCTGTGTATATTAGAGTGAACAGAAGTCCCTGTGTGTATTATAATGAAGAGAAGTTCCTGTGTGTATTATACAGAACAGCAGTCCCTGTGTGTATTAAAGTGAACAGCAGTCCCTGTGTGTATTATAGAGAACAGCAGTCCCTGTGTATAATATAGTGAACAACAGTCCCTGTCTGTATTATAGTGAACAGCAGTCCCTGTGTGTATTATAGAGAACAGCAGTCCCTGTGTGTATTATAGTGACCAACAGTCCCTGTGTGTATTATAGTGAACAGCAGTACCTGTGTATATTATAGTGAACAACAGTCCCTGTGTGTATTATAGTGAACAGCAGTCCCTGTGTGTATTATGGAGAACAGCAGTCCCTGTGTGTATTATAGTGAACAGCAGTCCCTGTGTGTATTCTAGTGAACAAAAGTCCCTGTGTGTATTATAGTGAACAGCAGTCCCTGTGTGTATTATAGAGAACAGCAGTCCCTGTGTATATTATAGTGAACAGCAGCCCCTGTGTATATTATAGTGAACAGCAGTCCCTGTGGATATTATAGAGAACAGCAGTCCCTCTGTATATTATAGTGAACAACAGTCCCTGTGTGTATTATAGTGAACAGCAGTCCCTGTGTGTATTATAGAGAACAGCAGTCCCTGTGTGTATTATAGTGAACAGCAGTCCCTGTGTGTATTCTAGTGAACAAAAGTCCCTGTGTGTATTATAGTGAACAGCAGTCCCTGTGTGCATTATAGTGAACAGCAGTCCCTGTGTATATTATAGTGAACAGCAGCCCCTGTGTATATTATAGTGAACAGCAGTCCCTGTGGATATTATAGAGAACAGCAGTCCCTGTGTATATTATAGTGAACAACAGTCCCTGTGTGTATTATAATGAACAACAGTCCCTGTGTGTATTATAGTGAACAGCAGTCCCTGTGTGTATTATAGTGAACAGCAGTCCCTGTGTGTATTATAGAGAACAGCAGTCCCTGTGTGTATTATAGTGAACAGCAGTCCCTGTGTGTATTATAGTGAACAGTAGTCCCTGTGTATATTATAGTGAACAACAGTCCCTGTGTGTATTATAGTGAACAGCAGTCTGTGTGTGTATTATAGTGAACAGCAGTCCCTGTGTATATTATAGTGAACAGCAGTCCCTGTGTGTATGAGAGTGAACAGCAGTCCCTGTGTATATTATAGTGAACAGAAGTCCCTGTGTGTATTATAGTGAACAGAAGTTCCTGTGTGTATTATAGAGAACAGCAGTCCCTGTGTGTATTAAAGTGAACAGCAGTCCCCTGTGTGTATTATAGAGAACAGTATTCCCTGTGTGTATTACAGTGAACAGCAATCCCGGTGCATATTATAGTGAACAGCAGTCCCTGTGTGTATTATAGAGAACAGCAGTCCCTGTGTATATTATAGTGAACAGAGGTCCCGGTGTGTATTATAGAGAACAGCAGTCCCTGTGTGTATTATTATGAACAGCAGTCCCTATGTATATTATAGTGAACAGAGGTCCCTGTGTATATTATAGTGAACAGCAGTCCCTGTGTGTATTATAGAGAACAGCAGTCCCTGTGTGTATTATAGTGAACAGCAGTCCCTGTGTGTATTATCGTGAACACCAGTCCCTGTGTGTATTATAGAGAACAGCAGTCCCTGTGTATATTATAGTGAACAGCAGTCCCGGTGTATATTATAGTGAACAGCAGTCCCTGTGTGTATTATAGTGAACAGCAGTCCCGGTGTATATTATAGTGAACAGCAGTCCCGGTGTATATTATAGTGAACACCAGTCCCTGTGTGTATTATAGTGAACAGCAGTCCCTGTGTATATTATCGTGAACAGCAGTACCTGTGTGTATTATAGTGAACACCAGTCCCTGTGTGTATTATAGGGAACAGCAGTCCCTGTGTATATTATAGTGAACAGCAGTCCCTGTGTATATTATCGTGAACAGCAGTCCCTGTGTGTATTATAGTGAACAGCAGTCCCTGTGTGTATTATAGAGAACAGGAGTCCCTGTGTATATTATAGTGAACAGCAGTCCCTGTGTGTATTAGAGAGAACAGCAGTCCCTGTGTGTATTATAGTGAACAGCAGTCCCTGTGTGTATTATAGTGAACAGCAGTCCCTGTGTGTATTATAGTGAATAGCAGTCCCTGTGTATACTATAGTGAACAGCAGTCCCTGTGTGTATTATAGTGAACAGCAGTCCCTGTGTATAATATAGTGAACAGCAGTCCCTGTGTGTATTATAGAGAACAGCAGTCCCTGTGTGTATTATAGTGAACAACAGTCCCTGTGTGTATTATAGTGAACAGCAGTCCCTGTGGATATTATAGTGAACAACAGTCCCTGTGTGTATTATCGTGAACAGCAGTCCCTGTGTATATTATAGTGAACAGCAGTCCCTGTGTGTATTATAGTGAACAGCAGTCCATGTGTATATTATAGTGAACAGCAGTCCCTGTGTATATTATAGTGAACAGCAGCCTCTGTGTGTATTATAGTGAACATAAGTGCCTGTGTGTATTATAGAGAACAGCAGTCCCTGCGTGTATTAAAGTGAACAGCAGTCCCCTGTGTGTATTATAGAGAACAGTATTCCCTGTGTGTATTACAGTGAACAGCAATCCCTGTGTATATTATAGTGAACAGCAGTCCCTGTGTGTATTATACTGAACAGCAGTCCCTGTGTATATTATAGTGAAAAGAGGTCCCGGTGTGTATTATAGTGAACAGAAGTCCCTGTGTATATTATAGTGAACAGCAGTCCCTGTGTGTATTATAGAGAACAGCAGTCCCTGTGTGTATTATAGAGAACAGCAGTCCCTGTGTGTATTATAGTGAAAAGCAGTCCCTCTGTGTATGATACTGAACAGCAGTCACTGTGTATATTATAGTGAACAGCAGTCCATGTGTGTATTATAGTGAACAGCAGTCCCTGTGTATATTATGGTAAACAGCAGTCCCTGTGTGTATTATAGTGAACAGCAGTCCCTGTGTGTATTATCGTGAACAGCAGTCCCTGTGTGTATTATAGAGAACAGCAGTCCCTGTGTATATTATAGTGAACAGCAGTCCCTGTGTGTATTATAGTGAACAGCAGTCTCTGTGTATATTATAGTGAACAGCAGTCCCTGTGTGTATTATAGTGAACAGCAGTCCCTGTGTGTATTATAGTAAACAGCAGTCCCTGTGTATATTATAGTGAACAGCAGTCCCTCTGTATATTATAGTGAACAGCAGTCCCTGTGTGTATTATAGTGAACAGCAGACCCTGTGTGTATTATAGTGAACAGCAGTCCCTGTGTATATTATCGTGAACAGCAGTCCCTGTGTGTATTATAGTGAACAGCAGTCCCTGTGTATATTATCGTGAACAGCAGTACCTGTGTGTATTATAGTGAACACCAGTCCCTGTGTGTATTATAGGGAACAGCAGTCCCTGTGTGTACTATAGTGAACAGCAGACCCTGTGTGTATTATAGTGAACAGCAGTCCCTGTGTATATTATCGTGAACAGCAGTCCCTGTGTGTATTATAGTGAACAGCAGTCCCTCTGTATATTATAGTGAACAGCAGTCCCTGTGTGTATTATAGTGAACAGCAGACCCTGTGTGTATTATAGTGAACAGCAGTCCCTGTGTATATTATCGTGAACAGCAGTCCCTGTGTGTATTATAGTGAACAGCAGTCCCTGTGTATATTATCGTGAACAGCAGTACCTGTGTGTATTATAGTGAACACCAGTCCCTGTGTGTATTATAGGGAACAGCAGTCCCTGTGTATATTATAGTGAACAGCAGTCCCTGTGTGTATTATAGTGAACAGCAGTCCCTGTGTGTATTATAGAGAACAGCAGTCCCTGTGTATACTATAGTGAACAGCAGTCCCTGTGTGTATTATAGAGAACAGCAGTCCCTGTGTGTATTATAGAGAACAGCAGTCCCTGTGTGTATTATAGTGAACAGCAGTCCCTGTGTGTATTATAGTGAACAGCAGTCTCTGTGTATATTATCGTGAACAGCAGTCCCTGTGTGTATTATAGTGAACAGCAGTCCCTGTGTATAATATAGTGAACAACAGTCCCTGTCTGTATTATAGTGAACAACAGTCCCTGTCTGTATTATAGTGAACAGCAGTCCCTGTGTGTATTATAGAGAACAGCAGTCCCTGTGTGTATTATAGTGAACAACAGTCCCTGTGTGTATTATAGTGAACAGCAGTACCTGTGTATATTATAGTGAACAACAGTCCCTGTGTGTCTTATAGTGAATAGCAGTCCCTGTGTGTATTATAGAGAACAGCAGTCCCTGTGTGTATTATAGAGAACAGCAGTCCCTGTGTGTATTATAGTGAACAGCAGTCCCTGTGTGTATTCTAGTGAACAAAAGTCCCTGTGTGTATTATAGTGAACAGCAGTCCCTGTGTGTATTATAGAGAACAGCAGTCCCTGTGTATATTATAGTGAACAGCAGCCCCTGTGTATATTATAGTGAACAGCAGTCCCTGTGTATATTATAGAGAACAGCAGTCCCTGTGTATATTATAGTGAACAACAGTCCCTGTGTGTATTATAGTGAACAGCAGTCCCTGTGTGTATTATAGAGAACAGCAGTCCCTGTGTGTATTATAGTGAACAGCAGTCCCTGTGTGTATTATAGTGAACAGTAGTCCCTGTGTATATTATAGTGAACAACAGTCCCTGTGTGTATTATAGTGAACAGCAGTCTGTGTGTGTATTATAGTGAACAGCAGTCCCTGTGTATATTATAGTGAACAGCAGTCCCTGTGTGTATGATAGTGAACAGCAGTCCCTGTGTATATTATAGTGAACAGAAGTCCCTGTGTGTATTATAGTGAACAGAAGTTCCTGTGTGTATTATAGAGAACAGCAGTCCCTGTGTGTATTAAAGTGAACAGCAGTCCCCTGTGTGTATTACAGAGAACAGTATTCGCTGTGTGTATTACAGTGAACAGCAATCCCTGTGCATATTATAGTGAACAGCAGTCCCTGTGTGTATTACAGAGAACAGCAGTCCCTGTGTATATTATAGTGAACAGAGGTCCCGGTGTGTGTTATAGAGAACAGCAGTCCCTGTGTGTATTATTATGAACAGCAGTCCCTATGTATATTATAGTGAACAGCAGTCCCTGTGTATATTATAGTGAACAGCAGTCCCTGTGTGTATTATAGAGAACAGCAGTCCCTGTGTGTATTATAGTGAACAGCAGTCCCTGTGTGTATTATCGTGAACAGCAGTCCTGTGTGTAATATAGAGAACAGCTGTCCCTGTGTGTATTATAGTAAACAGCAGTCCCTGTGTATATTATAGTGAACAGCAGTCCCTCTGTATATTATCGTGAACAGCAGTCCCTGTGTGTATTATCGTGAACAGCAGTCCCTGTGTGTATTATAGAGAACAGCAGTCCCTGTGTGTATTATCGTGAACAGCAGTCCCTGTGTGTATTACAGAGAACAGCAGTCCCTGTGTATATTATAGTGAACAGAGGTCCCGGTGTGTATTATAGAGAACAGCAGTCCCTGTGTGTATTATTATGAACAGCAGTCCCTATGTATATTATAGTGAACAGAGGTCCCTGTGTATATTATAGTGAACAGCAGTCCCTGTGTGTATTATAGAGAACAGCAGTCCCTGTGTGTATTATAGTGAACAGCAGTCCCTGTGTGTATTATCGTGAACAGCAGTCCCTGTGTGTATTATCGTGAACAGCAGTCCCTGTGTGTAATATAGAGAACAGCTGTCCCTGTGTGTATTATAGTAAACAGCAGTCCCTGTGTATATTATAGTGAACAGCAGTCCCTCTGTATATTATCGTGAACAGCAGTCCCTGTGTGTATTATCGTGAACAGCAGTCCCTGTGTGTATTATAGAGAACAGCCGTCCCTGTGTATATTATAGTGAACAGCAGTCCCTGTGTGTATTATAGTGAACAGCAGTCTCTGTGTATATTATAGTGAACAGCAGTCCCTGTGTGTATTATAGTGAACAGCAGTCCCTGTGTGTATTATAGTAAACAGCAGTCCCTGTGTATATTATAGTAAACAGCAGTCCCTGTGTATATTATAGTGAACAGCAGTCCCTGTGTATATTATCGTGAACAGCAGTCCCTGTGTGTATTATAGTGAACAGCAGTCCCTGTGTATATTATCGTGAACAGCAGTACCTGTGTGTATTATAGTGAACACCAGTCCCTGTGTATATTATCGTGAACAGCAGTCCCTGTGTGTATTATAGTGAACAGCAGTCCCTGTGTGTATTATGGAGAACAGCAGTCCCTGTGTATACTATAGTGAACAGCAGTCCCTGTGTGTATTATAGAGAACAGCAGTCCCTGTGTATATTATCGTGAACAGCAGTCCCTGTGTGTATTATAGTGAACAGCAGTCCCTGTGTGTATTATAGAGAACAGCAGTCCCTGTGTATACTATAGTGAACAGCAGTCCCTGTGTGTATTATAGAGAACAGCAGTCCCTGTGTGTATGATAGAGAACAGCAGTCCCTGTGTGTATTATAGTGAACAGCAGTCCCTGTGTGTATTATAGTGAACAGCAGTCCCTGTGTATATTATAGTGAACAGCAGTCCCTGTGTGTATTATAGTGAACAGCAGTCCCTGTGTATAATATAGTGAACAGCAGTCCCTGTGTATAATATAGTGAACAACAGTCCCTGTCTGTATTATAGTGAACAGCAGTCCCTGTGTGTATTATAGTGAACCACAGTCCCTGTGTGTATTATAGTGAACAGCAGTACCTGTGTATATTATAGTGAACAACAGTCCCTGTGTGTCTTATAGTGAACAGCAGTCCCTGTGTGTATGATAGAGAACAGCAGTCCCTGTGTGTATTATAGTGAACAGCAGTCCCTGTGTGTATTATAGTGAACAGCAGTCCCTGTGTGTATTCTAGTGAACAAAAGTCCCTGTGTGTATTATAGTGAACAGCAGTCCCTGTGTGTATTATAGAGAACAGCAGTCCCTGTGTATATTATAGAGAACAGTAGTCCCTGTGTATATTATAGTGAACAACAGTCCCTGTGTGTATTATAGTGAACAGCAGTCTGTGTGTGTATTATAGTGAACAGCAGTCCCTGTGTATATTATAGTGAACAGCAGTCCCTGTGTGTATGATAGTGAACAGCAGTCCCTGTGTATATTATAGTGAACAGCAGTCCCTGTGTGTATTAGAGTGAACAGAAGTTCCTGTGTGTATTATAGAGAACAGCAGTCCCTGTGTGTATTAAAGTGAACAGCAGTCCCCTGTGTGTATTACAGAGAACAGTATTCCCTGTGTGTATTACAGTGAACAGCAATCCCTGTGCATATTATAGTGAACAGCAGTCCCTGTGTGTATTATAGAGAACAGCAGTCCCTGTGTATATTATAGTGAACAGAGGTCCCGGTGTGTATTATAGAGAACAGCAGTCCCTGTGTGTATTATTATGAACAGCAGTCCCTATGTATATTATAGTGAACAGAGGTCCCTGTGTATATTATAGTGAACAGCAGTCCCTGTGTGTATTCTAGTGAACAGCAGTCCCTGTGTGTATTATCGTGAACAGCAGTCCCTGTGTGTAATATAGAGAACAGCTGTCCCTGTGTGTATTATAGTAAACAGCAGTCCCTGTGTATATTATAGTGAACAGCAGTCCCTCTGTATATTATAGTGAACAGCAGTCCCTGTGTGTATTATAGTGAACAGCAGTCCCTGTGTGTATTATAGTGAACAGCAGTCACTGTGTGTATTATAGTGATCAGGAGTCCCTGTGTATATTATAGTGAACAGCAGTCCCTGTGTGTATTATAGTGAACAGCAGTCCCGGTGTATATTATAGTGAACAGCAGTCCCTGTGTGTATTATAGTGAACAGCAGTCCCTGTGTGTATTATAGTGAACAGCAGTCCCTGTGTATACTATAGTGAACAGCAGTCCCTGTGTGTATTATAGTGAACAGCAGTCCCTGTATGTATTATAGTGAACAGCAGTCCCTGTGTGTATTATAGTGAACAGCAGTCCCTGTGTGTATTATAGTGAACAGCAGTCCCTGTGTGTATTATACTGAACATCAGTCCCTGTGTGTATTATCGTGAACACCAGTCCCTGTGTGTATTATAAGAACAGCTGTCCCTTTGTGTATTATAGTGAACAGCAGTCCCTGTGTGTATTATAGTGAACAGCAGTCCCTGTGTATATTATAGTGAACAGAAGTCCCTGTGTGTATTATAGTGAACAGAAGTCCCTGTGTGTATTATAGAGAACAGCAGTCCCTGTGTGTATTAAAGTGAACAGCAGTCCCCTGTGTGTATTACAGAGAACAGTATTCCCTGTGTGTATTACAGTGAACAGCAATCCCTGTGCATATTATAGTGAACAGCAGTCCCTGTGTGTATTATAGTGAACAGCAGTCCCTGTGTATATTATAGTGAACAACAGTCCCTGTGTGTCTTATATTGAACAGCAGTCCCTGTGTTTATTATAGAGAACAGCAGTCCCTGTGTGTATTATAGTGAACAGCAGTCCATGTGTATATTATTGTGAACAGCAGTCCCTGTGTATATTATAGTGAACAGCAGCCTCTGTGTGTATTATAGTGAACAGCAGCCTCTGTGTGTATTATAGTGAACAGCAGTCCCTGTGTGTATTATAGAGAACAGCAGTCCCTGCGTGTATTAAAGTGAACAGCAGTCCCCTGTGTGTATTATAGAGAACAGTATTCCCTGTGTGTATTACAGTGAACAGCAATCCCTGTGTATATTATAGTGAACAGCAGTCCCTGTGTGTATTATAGTGAACAGCAGTCCCTGTGTGTATTATAGTAAACAGCAGTCCCTGTGTATATTATAGTGAACAGCAGTCCCTCTGTATATTATAGTGAACAGCAGTCCCTGTGTGTATTATAGTGAACAGCAGACCCTGTGTGTATTATAGAGAACAGCAGTCCCTGTGTATACTATAGTGAACAGCAGTCCCTGTGTGTATTATAGAGAACAGCAGTCCCTGTGTGTATTATAGAGAACAGCAGTCCCTGTGTGTATTATAGTGAACACCAGTCCCTGTGTGTATTATAGTGAACAGCAGTCCCTGTGTATATTATAGTGAACAGCAGTCCCTGTGTGTATTATAGTGAACAGCAGTCCCTGTGTATAATATAGTGAACAGCAGTCCCTGTGTATAATATAGTGAACAACAGTCCCTGTCTGTATTATAGTGAACAGCAGTCCCTGTGTGTATTATAGTGAACAGCAGTACCTGTGTATATTATAGTGAACAACAGTCCCTGTGTGTCTTATAGTGAACAGCAGTCCCTGTGTGTATGATAGAGAACAGCAGTCCCTGTGTGTATTATAGTGAACAGCAGTCCCTGTGTGTATTCTAGTGAACAAAAGTCCCTGTGTGTATTATAGTGAACAGCAGTCCCTGTGTGTATTATAGAGAACAGCAGTCCCTGTGTATATTATAGTGAACAGCAGCCCCTGTGTATATTATAGTGAACAGCAGTCCCTGTGTATATTATAGAGAACAGCAGTCCCTGTGTATATTATAGTGAACAATAGTCCCTGTGTGTATTATAGAGAACAGCAGTCCCTGTGTGTATTATAGGGAACAGCAGTCCCTGTGTGTATTATAGTGAACAGCAGTCCCTGTGTGTATTATAGTGAACAGTAGTCCCTGTGTATATTATAGTGAACAACAGTCCCTGTGTGTATTATAGTGAACAGCAGTCTGTGTGTGTATTATAGTGAACAGCAGTCCCTGTGTATATTATAGTGAACAGCAGTCCCTGTGTGTATGATAGTGAACAGCAGTCCCTGTGTATATTATAGTGAACAGAAGTCCCTGTGTGTATTATAGTGAACAGAAGTTCCTGTGTGTATTATAGAGAACAGCAGTCCCTGTGTGTATTAAAGTGAACAGCAGTCCCCTGTGTGTATTACAGAGAACAGTATTCCCTGTGTGTATTACAGTGAACAGCAGTCCCTGTGTATATTATAGTGAACAGCAGTCCCTGTGTATATTATAGTGAACAGAAGTCCCTGTGCATATTATAGTGAACAGCAGTCCCTGTGTGTATTATAGAGAACAGCAGTCCCTGTGTATATTATAGTGAACAGAGGTCCCGGTGTGTCGTATAGAGAACAGCAGTCCCTGTGTGTATCATTATGAACAGCAGTCCCTGTGTGTATTATAGAGAACAGCAGTCCCTGTGTGTATTATAGAGAACAGCAGTCCCTGTGTGTATTATAGTGAACAGCAGTCCCTGTGTGTATTATCGTGAACAGCAGTCCCTGTGTGTAATATAGAGAACAGCTGTCCCTGTGTGTATTATAGTAAACAGCAGTCCCTGTGTATATTATAGTGAACAGCAGTCCCGGTGTATATTATAGTGAACAGCAGTCCCTGTGTGTATTATAGTGAACAGCAGTCTCTGTGTGTATTATAGTGAACAGGAGTCCCTGTGTATATTATAGTGAACAGCAGTCCCTGTGTGTATTATAGTGAACAGCAGTCCCTGTGTATATTATAGTGAACAGCAGTCCCGGTGTATATTATAGTGAACAGCAGTCCCTGTGTGTATTATAATGAACAGCAGTCCCTGTGTGTATTATAGTGAACTGCAGTCCCTGTGTATACTATAGTGAACAGCAGTCCCTGTGTGTATTATAGTGAACAGCAGTCCCTGTGTATAATATCGTGAACAGCAGTCCCTGTGTGTATTATAGTGAACAGCAGTCCCTGTGTGTATTATAGTGAACAGCAGTCCCTGTGTGTATTATCGTGAACACCAGTCCCTGTGTGTATTATAAGAACAGCTGTCCCTGTGTGTATTATAGTAAACAGCAGTCCCTGTGTATATTATAGTGAACAGCAGTCCCTCTGTATATTATAGTGAACAGCAGTCCCTGTGTGTATTATAGTGAACAGCAGTCCCTGTGTGTATTATAGTGAACAGTAGTCCCTGTGTATATTATAGTGAACAACAGTCCCTGTGTGTATTATAGTGAACAGCAGTCTGTGTGTGTATTATAGTGAACAGCAGTCCCTGTGTATATTATAGTGAACAGCAGTCCCTGTGTGTATGATAGTGAACAGCAGTCCCTGTGTATATTATAGTGAACAGAAGTCCCTGTGTGTATTATAGTGAACAGAAGTTCCTGTGTGTATTATAGAGAACAGCAGTCCCTGTGTGTATTAAAGTGAACAGCAGTCCCCTGTGTGTATTACAGAGAACAGTATTCCCTGTGTGTATTACAGTGAACAGCAATCCCTGTGCATATTATAGTGAACAGCAGTCCCTGTGTGTATTATAGTGAACAGCAGTCCCTGTGTATATTATAGTGAACAACAGTCCCTGTGTGTCATATATTTAACAGCAGTCCCTGTGTTTATTATAGAGAACAGCAGTCCCTGTGTGTATTATAGTGAACAGCAGTCCATGTGTATATTATAGTGAACAGCAGTCCCTGTGTATATTATAGTGAACAGCAGCCTCTGTGTGTATTATAGTGAACATAAGTGCCTGTGTGTATTATAGAGAACAGCAGTCCCTGCGTGTATTAAAGTGAACAGCAGTCCCCTGTGTGTATTATAGAGAACAGTATTCCCTGTGTGTATTACAGTGAACAGCAATCCCTGTGTATATTATAGTGAACAGCAGTCCCTGTGTGTATTATACTGAACAGCAGTCCCTGTGTATATTATAGTGAACAGAGGTCCCGGTGTGTATTATAGAGAACAGCAGTCCCTGTGTGTATTATTATGAACAGCAGTCCCTATGTATATTATAGTGAACAGAAGTCCCTGTGTATATTATAGTGAACAGCAGTCCCTGTGTGTATTATCGTGAACAGCAGTCCCTGTGTGTATTATAGAGAACAGCAGTCCCTGTGTGTATTATAGTGAAAAGCAGTCCCTCTGTGTATGATACTGATCAGCAGTCACTGTGTATATTATAGTGAACAGCAGTCCATGTGTGTATTATAGTGAACAGCCGTCCCTGTGTATATTATGGTAAACAGCAGTCCCTGTGTATATTATAGTGAACAGCAGTCCCTGTGTGTATTATAGTGAACAGCAGTCCCTGTGTGTATTATAGTAAACAGCAGTCCCTGTGTATATTATAGTGAACAGCAGTCCCTCTGTATATTATAGTGAACAGCAGTCCCTGTGTGTATTATAGTGAACAGCAGTCCCTGTGTATGTTATCGTGAACAGCAGTCCCTGTGTGTATTATAGTGAACAGCAGTCCCTGTGTATATTATCGTGAACAGCAGTACCTGTGTGTATTATAGTGAACACCAGTCCCTGTGTGTATTATAGGGAACAGCAGTCCCTGTGTATATTATAGTGAACAGCAGTCCCTGTGCATATTATCGTGAACAGCAGTCCCTGTGTGTATTATAGTGAACAGCAGTCCCTGTGTGTATTATAGAGAACAGCAGTCCCTGTGTATACTATAGAGAACAGCAGTCCCTGTGTGTATTATAGAGAACAGCAGTCCCTGTGTGTATTATAGTGAACAGCAGTCCCTGTGTGTATTATAGTGAACAGCAGTCCCTGTGTATAATATAGTGAACAGCAGTCCCTGTGTATAATATAGTGAACAACAGTCCCTGTCTGTATTATAGTGAACAGCAGTCCCTGTGTGTATTATAGAGAACAGCAGTCCCTGTGTGTATTATAGTGAACAACAGTCCCTGTGTGTATTATAGTGAACAGCAGTACCTGTGTCTATTATAGTGAACAACAGTCCCTGTGTGTCTTATAGTGAACAGCAGTCCCTGTGTGTATTATAGAGAACAGCAGTCCCTGTGTGTATTATAGTGAACAGCAGTCCCTGTGTGTATTCTAGTGAACAAAAGTCCCTGTGTGTATTATAGTGAACAGCAGCCCCTGTGTATATTATAGTGAACAGCAGTCCCTGTGTATATTATAGAGACCAGCAGTCCCTGTGTATATTATAGTGAACAACAGTCCCTGTGTGTATTATAGTGAACAGCAGTCCCTGTGTGTATTATAGAGAACAGCAGTCCCTGTGTGTATTATAGTGAACAGCAGTCCCTGTGTGTATTATAGTGAACAGTAGTCCCTGTGTATATTATAGTGAACAACAGTCCCTGTGTGTATTATAGTGAACAGCAGTCTGTGTGTGTATTATAGTGAACAGCAGTTCCTGTGTGTATGATAGTGAACAGCAGTCCCTGTGTATATTATAGTGAACAGAAGTCCCTGTGTGTATTATAGTGAATAGAAGTTCCTGTGTGTATTATAGAGAACAGCAGTCCCTGTGTGTATTAAAGTGAACAGCAGTCCCCTGTGTGTATTACAGAGAACAGTATTCCCTGTGTGTATTACAGTGAACAGCAATCCCTGTGCATATTATAGTGAACAGCAGTCCCTGTGTGTATTATAGAGAACAGCAGTCCCTGTGTATATTATAGTGAACAGAGGTCCCGGTGTGTATTATAGAGAACAGCAGTCCCTGTGTGTATTATTATGAACAGCAGTCCCTATGTATATTATAGTGAACAGAGGTCCCTGTGTATATTATAGTGAACAGCAGTCCCTGTGTGTATTATAGTGAACAGCAGTCCCTGTGTATATTATAGTGAACAGCAGTCCCGGTGTATATTATAGTGAACAGCAGTCCCTGTGTGTATTATCGTGAACAGCAGTCCCTGTGTATATTATCGTGAACAGCAGTACCTGTGTGTATTATAGTGAACACCAGTCCCTGTGTGTATTATAGGGAACAGCAGTCCCTGTGTATATTATAGTGAACAGCAGTCCCTGTGTATATTATCGTGAACAGCAGTCCCTGTGTGTATTATAGTGAACAGCAGACCCTGTGTGTATTATAGAGAACAGGAGTCCCTGTGTATATTATAGTGAACAGCAGTCCCTGTGTGTATTATAGAGAACAGCAGTCCCTGTGTGTATTATAGTGAACAGCAGTCCCTGTGTGTATTATAGTGAACAGCAGTCCCTGTGTGTATTATAGTGAACAGCAGTCCCTGTGTATACTATAGTGAACAGCAGTCCCTGTGTGTATTATAGTGAACAGCAGTCCCTGTGTGTATTATAGTGAACAGCAGTCCCTGTGTATATTATAGTGAACAACAGTCCCTGTGTGTCTTATATTGAACAGCAGTCCCTGTGTTTATTACAGAGAACAGCAGTCCCTGTGTGTATTATAGTGAACAGCAGTCCATGTGTATATTATAGTGAACAGCAGCCTCTGTGTATATTATAGTGAACATCAGTCCCTGTGTGTATTATAGAGAACAGCAGTCCCTGTGTGTATTATAGTGAAAAGCAGTCTCTGTGTGTATTATAGAGAACAGCAGTCCCTGTGTATATTATTGTGAACAGCAGTCCCTGTGTGTATGATAGTGAACAGCAGTCCCTGTGTATATTATAGTGAACAGAAGTCCCTGTGTGTATTATAATGAACAGAAGTTCCTGTGTGTATTATAGAGAACAGCAGTCCCTGTGTGTATTAAAGTGAACAGCAGTCCCTATGTATAATATAGTGAACAACAGTCCCTGTCTGTATTATAGTGAACAGCAGTCCCTGTGTGTATTATAGAGAACAGCAGTCCCTGTGTGTATTATAGTGAACAACAGTCCCTGTGTGTATTATAGTGAACAGCAGTACCTGTGTATATCATAGTGAACAACAGTCCCTGTGTGTCTTATAGTGAACAGCAGTCCCTGTGTGTATTATAGAGAACAGCAGTCCCTGTGTGTATTATAGTGAACAGCAGTCCCTGTGTGTATTCTAGTGAACAAAAGTCCCTGTGTGTATTATAGAGAACAGCAGTCCCTGTGTGTATTATAGAGAACAGCAGTCCCTGTGTATATTATAGTGAACAGCAGCCCCTGTGTATATTATAGTGAACAGCAGTCCCTGTGGATATTATAGAGAACAGCAGTCCCTGTGTATATTATAGTGAACAACAGTCCCTGTGTGTATTATAGTGAACAGCAGTCCCTGTGTGTATTATAGAGAACAGCAGTCCCTGTGTGTATTATAGTGAACAGCAGTCCCTGTGTGTATTATAGTGAACAGTAGTCCCTGTGTATATTATAGTGAACAGCAGTCTGTGTGTGTATTATAGTGAACAGCAGTCCCTGTGTATATTATAGTGAACAGCAGTCCCTGTGTATATTATAGTGAACAGCAGTCCCTGTGTGTATGATAGTGAACAGCAGTCCCTGTGTGTATTATAGAGAACAGCAGTCCCTGTGTGTATTAAAGTGAACAGCAGTCCCCTGTGTGTATTACAGAGAACAGTATTCCCTGTGTGTATTACAGTGAACAGCAATCCCTGTGCATATTATAGTGAACAGCAGTCCCTGTGTGTATTATAGAGAACAGCAGTCCCTGTGTATATTATAGTGAACAGAGGTCCCGGTGTGTATTATAGAGAACAGCAGTCCCTGTGTGTATTATTATGAACAGCAGTCCCTATGTATATTATAGTGAACAGAGGTCCCTGTGTATATTATACTGAACAGCAGTCCCTGTGTGTATTATAGAGAACAGCAGTCCCTGTGTGTATTATAGTGAACAGCAGTCCCTGTGTGTATAATAGTGAACAGCAGTCCCTGTGTGTATTATCGTGAACAGCAGTCCCTGTGTGTATTATAGAGAACAGCTGTCCCTGTGTGTATTATAGTAAACAGCAGTCCCTGTGTATATTATAGTGAACAGCAGTCCCTGTGTGTATTATAGTGAACAGCAGTCCCTGTGTGTATTATAGTGAACAGCAGTCCCTGTGTGTATTATAGTGAACAGCAGTCTCTGTGTGTATTATAGTGAACAGGAGTCCCTGTGTATATTATAGTGAACAGCAGTCCCTGTGTGTATTATAGTGAACAGCAGTCCCTGTGTGTATTATAGTGAACAGCAGTCCCTGTGTATATTATAGTGAACAGCAGTCCCGGTGTATATTATAGTGAACAGCAGTCCCTGTGTGTATTATAGTGAACAGCAGTCCCTGTGTATATTATCGTGAACAGCAGTCCCTGTGTGTATTATAGTGAACACCAGTCCCTGTGTGTATTATAGTGAACAGCAGACCCTGTGTGTATTATAGAGAACAGGAGTCCCTGCGTATATTATAGTGAACAGCAGTCCCTGTGTGTATTATAGTGAACAGCAGTCCCTGTGTGTATTATAGTGAACAGCAGTCCCTGTGTATACTATAGTGAACAGCAGTCCCTGTGTGTATTATAGTGAACAGCAGTCCCTGTGTATATTATAGTGAACAGCAGTCCCTGTGTGTATTATAGAGAACAGGAGTCCCTGCGTATATTATAGTGAACAGCAGTCCCTGTGTGTATTATAGAGAACAGCAGTCCCTGTGTGTATTATAGTGAACAACAGTCCCTGTGTGTATTATAGTGAACAGCAGTCCCTGTGTATATTATAGTGAACAACAGTCCCTGTGTGTCTTATATTGAACAGCAGTCCCTGTGTTTATTATAGAGAACAGCAGTCCCTGTGTGTATTATAGAGAACAGCAGTCCATGTGTATATTATAGTGAACAGCAGTCCCTGTGTATATTATAGTGAACAGCAGCCTCTGTGTATATTATAGTGAACAGCAGTCCCTGTGTATATTATAGAGAACAGCAGTCCCTGTGTGTATTATAGAGAACAGCAGTCCCTGTGTTTATTATAGAGAACAGCAGTCCCTGTGTGTATTATAGTGAACAGCAGTCCATGTGTATATTATAGTGAACAACAGTCCCTGTGTGTATTATAGTGAACAGCAGTCCCTGTGTGTATTATAGAGAACAGCAGTCCCTGTGTGTATTATAGTGAACAGCAGTCCCTGTGTATATTATAGTGAACAGCAGCCTCTGTGTATATTATAGTGAACAGCAGTCCCTGTGTATATTATAGAGAACAGCAGTCCCTGTGTGTCTTATATTGAACAGCAGTCCCTGTGTTTATTATAGAGAACAGCAGTCCCTGTGTGTATTATAGTGAACAGCAGTCCATGTGTATATTATAGTGAACAGCAGTCCCTGTGTATATTATAGTGAACAACAGTCCCTGTGTGTATTATAGTGAACAGCAGTCCCTGTGTGTATTATAGTGAACAGCAGTCCCTGTGTGTATTATAGAGAACAGCAGTCTCTGTGTGTATTATAGTGAACAGCAGTCCCTGTGTATATTATTGTGAACAGCAGTCCCTGTGTGTATGATAGTGAACAGCAGTCCCTGTGTATATTATAGTGAACAGAAGTCCCTGTGTGTATTATAATGAACAGAAGTTCCTGTGTGTATTATACAGAACAGCAGTCCCTGTGTGTATTAAAGTGAACATCAGTCCCCTGTGTGTATTATAGAGAACAGTATTCCCTGTGTGTATTACAGTGAACAGCAATCCCTGTGCATATTATAGTGAACAGCAGTCCCTGTGTATATTATAGTGAACAGAGGTCCCGGTGTGTATTATAGTGAACAGCAGTCCCTGTGTGTATTATAGAGAACAGCAGTCCCTGTGTGTATTATAGTGAACAGCAGTCCCTGTGTATATTATAATGAACAGCAGTCCCTGTGTGTATTATAGAGAACAGCAGTCCCTGTGTGTATTATAGAGAACAGCAGTCCCTGTGTATATTATAGTGAACGGCAGTCCCTGTGTGTATTATAGTGAACAGCAGTCCCTGTGTGTATTATAGAGAACAGCAGTCCCTGTGTGTATTATAGTGAACAGCAGTCCCTGTGTGTATTATAGTGAACAGCAGTCCCTGTGTGTATTATAGAGAACAGCAGTCCCTGTGTGTATTATAGTGAACAGCAGTCCCTGTGTGTATTATAGAGAACAGCAGTCCCTGTGTGTATTATAGTGAACAGCAGTCCCTGTGTGTATTATAGAGAACAGCAGTCCCTGTGTGTATTATAGAGAACAGCAGTCCCTGTGTGTATTATAGTGAACAGCAGTCCCTGTGTATATTATAGTGAACAGCAGTCCCTGTGTGTCTTGTATTAAACAGCAGTCCCTGTGTGTCTTGTATTAAACAGCAGTCCCTGTGTATATTGTATTAAACAGCAGTCCCTGTGTGTATTATAGTGAACAGCAGTGCCTGTGTATATTGTATTAAACAGCAGTCCCTGTGTGTATTATAGAGAACAGCAGTCCCTGTGTGTATTATAGTGAACAGCAGTCCCTGTGTGTATTATAGTGAACAGAAGTCCCTGTGTATTATAGAGAACAGTAGTCCCTGTGTGTATTGTAGTGAACAGCAGTCCCTGTGTGTATTATAGTGAACAGCAGTCCCTGTGTGTATTATAGAGAACAGCAGTCCCTGTGTGTATTATAGAGAACAGCAGTCCCTGTGTGTATTATAGTGAACAGCAGTCCCTGTGTATATTATAGTGAACAGCAGTCCCTGTGTGTATTGTATTAAACAGCAGTCCCTGTGTGTATTATAGAGAACAGCAGTACCTGTGTGTATTATAGAGAACAGCAGTCCCTGTGTGTATTATAGTGAACAGCAGTACCTGTGTATATTATAGTGAACAGCAGTCCCTGTGTGTATTGTATTAAACAGCAGTCCCTGTGTGTATTATAGAGAACAGCAGTCCCTGTGTGTATTATAGTGAACAGCAGTCCCTGTGTATATTGTATTAAACAGCAGTCCCTGTGTATATTGTATTAAACAGCAGTCCCTGTGTGTATTATAGTGAACAGCAGTGCCTGTGTATATTGTATTAAACAGCAGTCCCTGTGTGTATTATAGAGAACAGCAGTCCCTGTGTGTATTATAGTGAACAGCAGTCCCTGTGTGTATTATAGTGAACAGAAGTCCCTGTGTATTATAGAGAACAGTAGTCCCTGTGTGTATTGTAGTGAACAGCAGTCCCTGTGTGTATTATAGAGAACAGTAGTCCCTGTGTGTATTGTAGTGAACAGCAGTCCCTGTGTGTATTATAGTGAACAGCTGTCCCTGTGCGTATTATAGTGAACAGAAGTCCCTGTGTGTATTATAGAGAACAGTAGTCCCTGTGTGTATTGTAGTGAACAGCAGTCCCTGTGTGTATTATAGTGAACAGAAGTCCCTGTGTGTATTATAGAGAACAGTAGTCCCTGTGTGTATTGTAGTGAACAGCAGTCCCTGTGTGTATTGTATTAAACAGCAGTCCCTGTGTATATTGTATTAAACAGCAGTCCCTGTGTATTATAGTGAACAGCAGTGCCTGTGTATATTGTATTAAACAGCAGTCCCTGTGTGTATTATAATGAACAGCAGTCCCTGTGTGTATTGTAGTGAACAGCAGTCCCTGTGTGTATTGTATTAAACAGCAGTCCCTGTGTATATTGTATTAAACAGCAGTCCCTGTGTGTATTATAGTGAACAGCAGTGCCTGTGTATATTGTATTAAACAGCAGTCCCTGTGTGTATTATAATGAACAGCAGTCCCTGTGTGTATTATAGTGAACAGCAGTCCCTGTGTATATTATAGAGACCAGCGGTCCCTGTGTGTATTATAGAGAACATCAGTCCCTGTGTATATTGTATTAAACAGCAGTCCCTGTGTATATTGTATTAAACAGCAGTCCCTGTGTATATTATAGTGAACAGCAGTCCCTGTGTATATTATAGTGAACAGCAGTCCCTGTGTATATAATATAGTGAACAGCAGTCCCTGTGTATATTGTATTAAACAGCAGTCCCTGTGTATACTGTATTAAACAGTGTCCCTGTGTGTATTATAGTGAACTGCAGTCCCTGTGTATATTATAGTGAACAGCAGTCCCTGTGTGTATTATAGTGAACAGCAGTCCTTGTGTATATTACAGTGAACAGACGTCCCTGTGTGTATTATAGTGAACAGCAGTCCCTGTGTATATTATAGTGAACAGCAGTCTCTGTGTATATTATAGTGAACTGCAGTCCCTGTGTGTATGATAGTGAACAGCAGTCCCTGTGTATATTATAGTGAACAGAAGTCCCTGTGTGTATTATAGTGAACAGAAGTTCCTGTGTGTATTATAGAGAACAGCAGTCCCTGTGTGTATTAAAGTGAACAGCAGTCCCCTGTGTGTATTACAGAGAACAGTATTCCCTGTGTGTATTACAGTGAACAGCAATCCCTGTGCATATTAGAGTGAACAGCAGTCCCTGTGTGTATTATAGTGAACAGCAGTCCCTGTGTATATTATCGTGAACAACAGTCCCTGTGTGTCTTATATTGAACAGCAGTCCCTGTGTTTATTATAGAGAACAGCAGTCCCTGTGTGTATTATAGTGAACAGCAGTCCATGTGTATATTATAGAGAACAGTATTCCCTGTGTGTATTACAGTGAACAGCAATCCCTGTGTATATTATAGTGAACAGCAGTCCCTGTGTGTATTATACTGAACAGCAGTTCCCGTGTATATTATAGTGAACAGAGGTCCCGGTGTGTATTATAGAGAACAGCAGTCCCTGTGTGTATTATTATGAACAGCAGTCCCTATGTATATTATAGTGAACAGAAGTCCCTGTGTATATTATAGTGAACAGCAGTCCCTGTGTGTATTATCGTGAACAGCAGTCCCTGTGTGTATTATAGAGAACAGCAGTCCCTGTGTGTATTATAGTGAAAAGCAGTCCCTCTGTGTATGATACTGAACAGCAGTCACTGTGTATATTATAGTGAACAGCAGTCCATGTGTGTATTATAGTGAACAGCAGTCCCTGTGTATATTATGGTAAACAGCAGTCCCTGTGTGTATTATAGTGAACAGCAGTCCCTGTGTGTATTATAGAGAACAGCAGTCCCTGTGTATACTATAGTGAACAGCAGTCCCTGTGTGTATTATAGAGAACAGCAGTCCCTGTGTATATTATGGTAAACAGCAGTCCCTGTGTGTATTATAGTGAACAGCAGTCCCTGTGTGTATTATCGTGAACAGCAGTCCCTGTGTGTATTATAGAGAACAGCAGTCCCTGTGTATATTATAGTGAACAGCAGTCCCTGTGTGTATTATAGTGAACAGCAGTCTCTGTGTATATTATAGTGAACAGCAGTCCCTGTGTGTATTATAGTGAACAGCAGTCCCTGTGTGTATTATAGTAAACAGCAGTCCCTGTGTATATTATAGTGAACCGCAGTCCCTCTGTATATTATAGTGAACAGCAGTCCCTGTGTGTATTATAGTGAACAGCAGACCCTGTGTGTATTATAGTGAACAGCAGTCCCTGTGTATATTATCGTGAACAGCAGTCCCTGTGTGTATTATAGTGAACAGCAGTCCCTGTGTATATTATCGTGAACAGCAGTCCCTGTGTGTATTATAGTGAACAGCAGTCCCTGTGTGTATTATAGAGAACAGCAGTCCCTGTGTATACTATAGTGAACAGCAGTCCCTGTGTGTATTATAGAGAACAGCAGTCCCTGTGTGTATTATAGAGAACAGCAGTCCCTGTGTATAATATAGTGAACAACAGTCCCTGTCTGTATTATAGTGAACAGCAGTCCCTGTGTGTATTATAGAGAACAGCAGTCCCTGTGTGTATTATAGTGAACAACAGTCCCTGTGTGTATTATAGTGAACAGCAGTCCCTGTGTGTATTATAGTGAACAACAGTCCCTGTGTGTATTATAGTGAACAGCAGTCCCTGTGTGTATTATAGTGAACAGCAGTCCCTGTGTGTATTATAGTGAACAGCAGTCCCTGTGTATATTATCGTGAACAGCAGTACCTGTGTGTATTATAGTGAACACCAGTCCCTGTGTGTATTATAGGGAACAGCAGTCCCTGTGTATATTATAGTGAACAGCAGTCCCTGTGTATATTATCGTGAACAGCAGTCCCTGTGTGTATTATAGTGAACAGCAGACCCTGTGTGTATTATAGAGAACAGGAGTCCCTGTGTATATTATAGTGAACAGCAGTCCCTGTGTGTATTATAGAGAACAGCAGTCCCTGTGTGTATTATAGTGAACAGCAGTCCCTGTGTGTATTATAGTGAACAGCAGTCCCTGTGTATGCTATAGTGAACAGCAGTCCCTGTGTGTATTATAGTGAACAGCAGTCCCTGTGTATAATATCGTGAACAGCAGTCCCTGTGTGTATTATAGTGAACAACAGTCCCTGTGTGTATTATAGTGAACAGCAGTCCCTGTGTATATTATAGTGAACAACAGTCCCTGTGTGTCTTATATTGAACAGCAGTCCCTGTGTTTATTATAGAGAACAGCAGTCCCTGTGTGTATTATAGTGAACAGCAGTCCATGTGTATATTATAGAGAACAGAAGTCCCTGTGTATATTATTGTGAACAACAGTCCCTGTGTGTATTATAGTGAACAACAGTCCCTGTGTGTATTATAGTGAACAGCAGTCTCTGTGTATATTATAGTGAACAACAGTCCCTGTGTGTCTTATATTGAACAGCAGTCCCTGTGTTTATTATAGAGAACAGCAGTCCCTGTGTGTATTATAGTGAACAGCAGTCCATGTGTATATTATAGTGAACAGCAGCCTCTGTGTGTATTATAGTGAACAGCAGTCCCTGTGTATATTATAGAGAACAGAAGTCCCTGTGTATATTATAGTGAACAACAGTCCCTGTGTGTATTATAGTGAACAGCAGACTCTGTGTGTATTATAGAGAACAGCAGTCCCGGTGTATATTATTGTGAACAGCAGTCCCTGTGTGTATGATAGTGAACAGCAGTCCCTGTGTATGTAATAGTGAACAGAAGTCCCTGTGTGTATTATAATGAACAGAAGTTCCTGTGTGTATTATACAGAACAGCAGTCCCTGTGTGTATTATCGTGAACAGCAGTCCCTGTGTATATTATAGTGAACAGCAGTCCCTGTGCATATTATAGTGAACAGCAGTCCCTGTGTATATTACAGTGAACAGACGTCCCTGTGTGTATTATAGTGAACAGCAGTCCCTGTGTATATTAAAGTGAACAGCAGTCCCTGTGTATATTATAGTGAACAGCAGTCCCTGTGTGTATGATAGTGAACAGCAGTCCCTGTGTGTATGATAGTGAACAGCAGTCCCTGTGTATATTATAGTGAACAGAAGTCCCTGTGTGTATTATAGTGAACAGAAGTTCCTGTGTGTATTATAGAGAACAGCAGTCCCTGTGTGTATTAAAGTGAACAGCAGTCCCCTGTGTGTAATACAGAGAACAGTATTCCCTGTGTGTATTACAGTGAACAGCAATCCCTGTGCATATTATAGTGAACAGCAGTCCCTGTGTATATTATAGTGAACAACAGTCCCTGTGTGTCTTATATTGAACAGCAGTCCCTGTGTTTATTATAGAGAACAGCAGTCCCTGTGTGTATTATAGTGAACAGCAGTCCATGTGTATATTATAGTGAACAGCAGTCCCTGTGTATATTATAGTGAACAGCAGCCTCTGTGTGTATTATAGTGAACATAAGTGCCTGTGTGTATTATAGAGAACAGCAGTCCCTGCGTGTATTAAAGTGAACAGCAGTCCCCTGTGTGTATTATAGAGAACAGTATTCCCTGTGTGTATTACAGTGAACAGCAATCCCTGTGTATATTATAGTGAACAGCAGTCCCTGTGTGTATTATACTGAACAGCAGTCCCTGTGTATATTATAGTGAACAGAGGTCCCGGTGTGTATTATAGAGAACAGCAGTCCCTGTGTGTATTATTATGAACAGCAGTCCCTATGTATATTATAGTGAACAGAAGTCCCTGTGTATATTATAGTGAACAGCAGTCCCTGTGTGTATTATCGTGAACAGCAGTCCCTGTGTGTATTATAGAGAACAGCAGTCCCTGTGTGTATTATAGTGAAAAGCAGTCCCTCTGTGTATGATACTGAACAGCAATCACTGTGTATATTATAGTGAACAGCAGTCCATGTGTGTATTATAGTGAACAGCAGTCCCTGTGTTGTTTATGGTAAACAGCAGTCCCTGTGTGTATTATAGTGAACAGCAGTCCCTGTGTGTATTATAGTGAACAGCAGTCCCTGTGTGTATTATCGTGAACAGCAGTCCCTGTGTGTATTATAGAGAACAGCAGTCCCTGTGTATATTATAGTGAA
This sequence comes from Chiloscyllium punctatum, assembly GCF_047496795.1. Taxonomy (NCBI): domain Eukaryota; kingdom Metazoa; phylum Chordata; class Chondrichthyes; order Orectolobiformes; family Hemiscylliidae; genus Chiloscyllium; species Chiloscyllium punctatum. The sequence goes on from NW_027310514.1 coordinate 36,043, forward strand.
CAGCAGTCCCTGTGTGTATTATAGTGAACAGCAGTCTCTGTGTATATTATAGTGAACAGCAGTCCCTGTGTGTATTATAGTGAACAGCAGTCCCTGTGTGTATTATAGTAAACAGCAGTCCCTGTGTATATTATAGTGAACAGCAGTCCCTCTGTATATTATAGTGAACAGCAGTCCCTGTGTGTATTATAGTGAACCGCAGACCCTGTGTGTATTATAGTGAACAGCAGTCCCTGTGTGTATTATCGTGAACAGCAGTCCCTGTGTATATTATCGTGAACAGCAGTCCCTGTGTGTATTATAGTGAACAGCAGTCCCTGTGTGTATTATAGAGAACAGCAGTCCCTGTGTATACTATAGTGAACAGCAGTCCCTGTGTGTATTATAGAGAACAGCAGTCCCTGTGTGTATTATCGTTAACAGCAGTCCCTGAGTATAATATAGTGAACAACAGTCCCTGTCTGTATTATAGTGAACAGCTGTCCCTGTGTGTATTATAGAGAACAGCAGTCCCTGTGTGTATTATAGTTAACAACAGTCCCTGTGTGTATTATAGTGAACAGCAGTACCTGTGTCTATTATAGTGAACAACAGTCCCTGTGTGTCTTATAGTGAACAGCAGTCCCTGTGTGTATTATAGAGAACAGCAGTCCCTGTGTGTATTATAGTGAACAGCAGTCCCTGTGTGTATTCTAGTGAACAAAAGTCCCTGTGTGTATTATAGTAAACAGCAGTCCCTGTGTGTATTATACAGAACAGCCGTCCCTGTGTATATTATAGTGAACAGCCGTCCCTGTGTATATTATAGTGAACAGCAGCCCCTGTGTATATTATAGTGAACAGCAGTCCCTGTGTATATTATAGAGAACAGCAGTCCCTGTTTATATTATAGTGATCAACAGTCCCTGTGTGTATTATAGTGAACAGCAGTCCCTGTGTGTATTATAGAGAACAGCAGTCCCTGTGTGTAGTATAGTGAACAGCAGTCCCTGTGTGTATTATAGTGAACAGTAGTCCCTGTGTATATTATAGTGAACAACAGTCCCTGTGTGTATTATAGTGAACAGCAGTCCCTGTGTGTATGATAGTGAACAGCAGTCCCTGTGTGTATAATAGTGAACTGCAGTCCCTGTGTATATTATAGTGAACAGAAGTCCCTGTGTGTATTATAGTGAAGAGAAGTTCCTGTGTGTATTATAGAGAACAGCAGTCCCTGTGTGTATTAAAGTGAACAGTAGTCCCCTGTGTGTATTACAGAGAACAGTATTCCCTGTGTGTATTACAGTGAACAGCAATCCCTGTGCATATTATAGTGAACAGCAGTCCCTGTGTGTATTATAGAGAACAGCAGTCCCTGTGTATATTATAGTGAACAGAGGTCCCGGTGTGTATTATAGAGAACAGCAGTCCCTGTGTGTATTATTATGAACAGCAGTCCCTATGTATATTATACTGAACAGAGGTCCCTGTGTATATTATAGTGAACAGCAGTCCCTGTGTGTATTATGGAGAACAGCAGTCCCTGTGTGTATTATAGTGAACAGCAGTCCCTGTGTGTATTATCGTGAACAGCAGTCTCTGTGTGTATTATAGTGAACAGGAGTCCCTGTGTATATTATAGTGAACAGCAGTCCCTGTGTGTATGATAGTGAACAGCAGTCCCTGTGTGTATGATAGTGAACAGCAGTCCCTGTGTGTATGATAGTGAACAGCAGTCCCTGTGTATATTATAGTGAACAGAAGTCCCTGTGTGTATTATAGTGAACAGAAGTTCCTGTGTGTATTATAGAGAACAGCAGTCCCTGTGTGTATTAAAGTGAACAGCAGTCCCCTGTGTGTATTACAGAGAACAGTATTCCCTGTGTGTATTACAGTGAACAGCAATCCCTGTGCATATTATAGTGAACAGCAGTCCCTGTGTGTATTATAGTGAACAGCAGTCCCTGTGTTTATTATAGAGAACAGCAGTCCCTGTGTGTCTTATATTGAACAGCAGTCCCTGTGTTTATTATAGAGAACAGCAGTCCCTGTGTGTATTATAGTGAACAGCAGTCCATGTGTATATTATAGTGAACAGCAGTCCCTGTGTATATTATAGTGAACAGCAGCCTCTGTGTGTATTATAGTGAACATAAGTGCCTGTGTGTATTATAGAGAACAGCAGTCCCTGCGTGTATTAAAGTGAACAGCAGTCCCCTGTGTGTATTATAGAGAACAGTATTCCCTGTGTGTATTACAGTGAACAGCAATCCCTGTGTATATTATAGTGAACAGCAGTCCCTGTGTGTATTATACTGAACAGCAGTCCATGTGTATATTATAGTGAACAGAGGTCCCGGTGTGTATTATAGAGAACAGCAGTCCCTGTGTGTATTATTATGAACAGCAGTCCCTATGTATATTATAGTGAACAGAAGTCCCTGTGTATATTATAGTGAACAGCAGTCCCTGTGTGTATTATCGTGAACAGCAGTCCCTGTGTGTATTATAGAGAACAGCAGTCCCTGTGTGTATTATAGTGAAAAGCAGTCCCTCTGTGTATGATACTGAACAGCAGTCACTGTGTATATTATAGTGAACAGCAGTCCATGTGTGTATTATAGTGAACAGCAGTCCCTGTGTATATTATGGTAAACAGCAGTCCCTGTGTGTATTATAGTGAACAGCAGTCCCTGTGTGTATTATAGTGAACAGCAGTCCCTGTGTGTATTATCGTGAACAGCAGTCCCTGTGTGTATTATAGAGAACAGCAGTCCCTGTGTATATTATAGTGAACAGCAGTCCCTGTGTGTATTATAGTGAACAGCAGTCTCTGTGTATATTATAGTGAACAGCAGTCCCTGTGTGTATTATAGTGAACAGCAGTCCCTGTGTGTATTATAGTAAACAGCAGTCCCTGTGTATATTATAGTGAACAGCAGTCCCTCTGTATATTATAGTGAACAGCAGTCCCTGTGTGTATTATAGTGAACCGCAGACCCTGTGTGTATTATAGTGAACAGCAGTCCCTGTGTGTATTATCGTGAACAGCAGTCCCTGTGTGTATTATAGGGAACAGCAGTCCCTGTGTATATTATCGTGAACAGCAGTCCCTGTGTATATTATCGTGAACAGCAGTCCCTGTGTGTATTATAGTGAACAGCAGTCCCTGTGTGTATTATAGAGAACAGCAGTCCCTGTGTATACTATAGTGAACAGCAGTCCCTGTGTGTATTATAGAGAACAGCAGTCCCTGTGTGTATTATAGAGAACAGCAGTCCCTGTGTATATTATAGTGAACAGCAGTCCCTGTGTGTATTATCGTGAACAGCAGTCCCGGAGTATAATATAGTGAACAACAGTCCCTGTGTATATTATAGTGAACAGCAGTCCCTGTCTGTATTATAGTGAACAGCTGTCCCTGTGTGTATTATAGAGAACAGCAGTCCCTGTGTGTATTATAGTGAACAACAGTCCCTGTGTGTATTATAGTGAACAGCAGTACCTGTGTCTATTATAGTGAACAACAGTCCCTGTGTGTCTTATAGTGAACAGCAGTCCCTGTGTGTATTATAGAGAACAGCAGTCCCTGTGTGTATTATAGTGAACAGCAGTCCCTGTGTGTATTCTAGTGAACAAAAGTCCCTGTGTGTATTATAGTGAACAGCAGTCCCTGTGTGTATTATAGAGAACAGCCGTCCCTGTGTATATTATAGTGAACAGCAGCCCCTGTGTATATTATAGTGAACAGCAGTCCCTGTGTATATTATAGAGAACAGCAGTCCCTGTTTATATTATAGTGAACAACAGTCCCTGTGTGTATTATAGTGAACAGCAGTCCCTGTGTGTATTATAGAGAACAGCAGTCCCTGTGTGTATTATAGTGAACAGCAGTCCCTGTGTGTATTATAGTGAACAGTAGTCCCTGTGTATATTATAGTGAACAACAGTCCCTGTGTGTATTATAGTGAACAGCAGTCTGTGTGTGTATTATAGTGAACAGCAGTCCCTGTGTGTATGATAGTGAACAGCAGTCCCTGTGTGTATTATAGTGAACAGCAGTCTGTGTGTGTATTATAGTGAACAGCAGTCTGTGTGTGTATTATAGTGAACAGCAGTCCCTGTGTGTATGATAGTGAACAGCAGTCCCTGTGTGTATGATAGTGAACAGCAGTCCCTGTGTATATTATAGTGAACAGAAGTCCCTGTGTGTATTATAGTGAAGAGAAGTTCCTGTCTGTATTATAGAGAACAGCAGTCCCTGTGTGTATTAAAGTGAACAGTAGTCCCCTGTGTGTATTACAGAGAACAGTATTCCCTGTGTGTATTACAGTGAACAGCAATCCCTGTGCATATTATAGTGAACAGCAGTCCCTGTGTGTATTATAGAGAACAGCAGTCCCTGTGTATATTATAGTGAACAGAGGTCCCGGTGTGTATTATAGAGAACAGCAGTCCCTGTGTGTATTATTATGAACAGCAGTCCCTATGTATATTATAGTGAACAGAGGTCCCTGTGTATATTATAGTGAACAGCAGTCCCTGTGTGTATTATAGAGAACAGCAGTCCCTGTGTGTATTATAGTGAACAGCAGTCCCTGTGTGTATTATCGTGAACAGCAGTCTCTGTGTGTATTATAGTGAACAGGAGTCCCTGTGTATATTATAGTGAACAGCAGTCCCTGTGTGTATTATAGTGAACAGCAGTCCCTGTGTATATTATAGTGAACAGCAGTCCCGGTGTATATTATAGTGAACAGCAGTCCCTGTGTGTATTATAGTGAACAGCAGTCCCTGTGTGTATTATAGTGAACAGCAGTCCCTGTGTATATTATCGTGAACAGCAGTACCTGTGTGTATTACAGTGAACACCAGTCCCTGTGTGTATTATAGGGAACAGCAGTCCCTGTGTATATTATAGTGAACAGCAGTCCCTGTGTATATTATCGTGAACAGCAGTCCCTGTGTGTATTATAGTGAACAGCAGACCCTGTGTGTATTATAGAGAACAGGAGTCCCTGTGTATATTATAGTGAACAGCAGTCCCTGTGTGTATTATAGAGAACAGCAGTCCCTGTGTGTATTATAGTGAACAGCAGTCCCTGTGTATACTATAGTGAACAGCAGTCCCTGTGTGTATTATAGTGAACAGCAGTCCCTGTGTATAATATAGTGAACAGCAGTCCCTGTGTGTATTATAGTGAACAACAGTCCCTGTGTGTGTTATAGTGAACAGCAGTCCCTGTGTATATTATAGTGAACAACAGTCCCTGTGTGTCCTATATTGAACAGCAGTCCCTGTGTTTATTATAGAGAACAGCAGTCCCTGTGTGTATGATAGTGAACAGCAGTCCATGTGTATATTATAGTGAACAGCAGCCTCTGTGTATATTATAGTGAACAGCAGTCCCTGTGTATATTATAGAGAACAGCAGTCCCTGTGTATATTATAGTGAACAGAAGTCCCTGTGTGTATTATGGTGAAGAGAAGTTCCTGTGTGTATTATAGAGAACAGCAGTCCCTGTGTGTATTAAAGTGAACAGTAGTCCCCTGTGTGTATTACAGAGAACAGTATTCCCTGTGTGTATTACAGTGAACAGCAATCCCTGTGCATATTATAGTGAACAGCAGTCCCTGTGTGTATTATAGAGAACAGCAGTCCCTGTGTATATTATAGTGAACAGAGGTCCCGGTGTGTATTATAGAGAACAGCAGTCCCTGTGTGTATTATTATGAACAGCAGTCCCTGTGTGTATTATCGTGAACAGCAGTCTCTGTGTGTATTATAGTGAACAGGAGTCCCTGTTTATATTATAGTGAACAGCAGTCCCTGTGTGTATTATAGAGAACAGCAGTCCCTGTGTATATTATAGTGAACAGCAGTCCCGGTGTATATTATAGTGAACAGCAGTCCCTGTGTGTATTATAGTGAACAGCAGTCCCTGTGTGTATTATAGTGAACAGCAGTCCCTGTGTATATTATCGTGAACAGCAGTTCCTGTGTGTATTATAGTGAACACCAGTCCCTGTGTGTATTATAGGGAACATCAGTCCCTGTGTATATTATAGTGAACAGCAGTCCCTGTGTATATTATCGTGAACAGCAGTCCCTGTGTGTATTATAGTGAACAGCAGACCCTGTGTGTATTATAGAGAACAGGAGTCCCTGTGTATATTATAGTGAACAGCAGTCCCTGTGTGTATTATAGAGAACAGCAGTCCCTGTGTGTATTATAGTGAACAGCAGTCCCTGTGTGTATTATAGTGAACAGCAGTCCCTGTGTATACTATAGTGAACAGCAGTCCCTGTGTGTATTATAGTGAACAGCAGTCCCTGTGTATAATATAGTGAACAGCAGTCCCTGTGTGTATTATAGTGAACAACAGTCCCTGTGTGTGTTATAGTGAACAGCAGTCCCTGTGTATATTATAGTGAACAACAGTCCCTGTGTGTCCTATATTGAACAGCAGTCCCTGTGTTTATTATAGAGAACAGCAGTCCCTGTGTGTATTATAGTGAACAGCAGTCCATGTGTATATTATAGTGAACAGCAGCCTCTGTGTATATTATAGTGAACAGCAGTCCCTGTGTATATTATAGAGAACAGAAGTCCCTGTGTATATTATAGTGAACAACAGTCCCTGTGTGTATTATAGTGAACAGCAGTCTCTGTGTGTATTATAGAGAACAGCAGTCCCTGTGTATATTATTGTGAACAGCAGTCCCTGTGTGTATGATAGTGAACAGCAGTCCCTGTGTATATTATAGTGAACAGAAGTCCCTTTGTGTATTATAAGGAACAGAAGTTCCTGCGTGTATTATACAGAACAGCAGTCCCTGTGTGTATGAAAGTGAACAGCAGTCCCTGTGTGTATTATAGAGAACAGCAGTCCCTGTGTATAATATAGTGAACAACAGTCCCTGTCTGTATTATAGTGAACAGCAGTCCCTGTGTGTATTATAGAGAACAGCAGTCCCTGTGTGTATTATAGTGAACAACAGTCCCTGTGTGTATTATAGTGAACAGCAGTACCTGTGTATATTATAGTGAACAACAGTCCCTGTGTGTCTTATAATGAACAGCAGTCCCTGTGTGTATTATAGAGAACAGCAGTCCCTGTGTGTATTATAGTGAACAGCAGTCCCTGTGTGTATTCTAGTGAACAAAAGTCCCTGTGTGTATTATAGAGAACAGCAGTCCCTGTGGATATTATAGTGAACAACAGTCCCTGTGTGTCTTATAATGAACAGCAGTCCCTGTGTGTATTATAGAGAACAGCAGTCCCTGTGTGTATTACAGTGAACAGCAGTCCCCTGTGTGTATGACAGAGAACAGTATTCCCTGTGCATATTATAGTGAACAGCAGTCCCTGTGTGTATTATAGAGAACAGCAGTCCCTGTGTATATTATAGTGAACAGAGGTCCCGGTGTGTATTATAGAGAACAGCAGTCCCTGTGTATATTATAGTGAACAGAGGTCCCGGTGTGTATTATAGAGAACAGCAGTCCCTGTGTGTATGATTATGAACAGCAGTCCCTATGTATATTATAGTGAACAGAGGTCCCTGTGTATATTATAGTGAACAGCAGTCCCTGTGTGTATTATAGTGAACAGCAGTCCCTGTGTGTATTATAGTGAACAGCAGTCCCTGTGTGTATTATAGAGAACAGCAGTCCCTGTGTATATTATAGTGAACAGCAGCCCCTGTGTATATTATAGTGAACAGCAGTCCCTGTGGATATTATAGAGAACAGCAGTCCCTGTGTATATTATAGTGAACAACAGTCCCTGTGTGTATTATAGTGAACAGCAGTCCCTGTGTGTATTATAGAGAACAGCAGTCCCTGTGTGTATTATAGTGAACAGCAGTCCCTGTGTGTATTATAGCGAACAGTAGTCCCTGTGTATATTATAGTGAACAGCAGTCTGTGTGTGTATTATAGTGAACAGCAGTCCCTGTGTATATTATAGTTAACAGCAGTCCCTGTGTGTATGATAGTGAACAGCAGTCCCTGTGTATATTATAGTGAACAGAAGTCCCTGTGTGTATTATAGAGAACAGCAGTCCCTGTCTGTATTAAAGTGAACAGCAGTCCCCTGTGTGTATTACAGAGAACAGTATTCCCTGTGCATATTATAGTGAACAGCAGTCCCTGTGTGTATTATAGAGAACAGCAGTCCCTGTGTATATTATAGTGAACAGAGGTCCCGGTGTGTATTATAGAGAACAGCAGTCCCTGTGTGTATTATTATGAACAGCAGTCCCTATGTATATTATAGTGAACAGAGGTCCCTGTGTATATTATAGTGAACAGCAGTCCCTGTGTGTATTATAGAGAACAGCAGTCCCTGTGTATATTATAGTGAACAGCAGTCCCTGTGTGTATTATAGAGAACAGCAGTCCCTGTGTGTATTATTATGAACAGCAGTCCCTATGTATATTATAGTGAACAGAGGTCCCTGTGTATATTATAGTGAACAGCAGTCCCTGTGTGTATTATAGAGAACAGCAGTCCCTGTGTGTATTATAGTGAACAGCAGTCCCTGTGTGTATTCTAGTGAACAAAAGTCCCTGTGTGTATTATAGTGAACTGCAGTCCCTGTGTGTATTATAGAGAACAGCAGTCCCTGTGTATATTATAGTGAACAGCAGCCCCTGTGTATATTATAGTGAACAGCAGTCCCTATTGATATTATAGAGAACAGCAGTCCCTGTGTATATTATAGTGAACAACAGTCCCTGTGCATATTATAGTGAACAGCAGTCCCTGTGTGTATTATAGAGAACAGCAGTCCCTGTGTGTATTATAGAGAACAGCAGTCCCTGTGTATATTATAGTGAACAGAGGTCCCGGTGTGTATTATAGAGAACAGCAGTCCCTGTGTGTATTATTATGAACAGCAGTCCCTATGTATATTATAGTGAACAGAGGTCCCTGTGTATATTATAGTGAACAGCAGTCCCTGTGTGTATTATAGTGAACAGCAGTCCCTGTGTGTATTATCGTGAACAGCAGTCTCTGTGTGTATTATAGTGAACAGGAGTCCCTGTGTATATTATAGTGAACAGCAGTCCCTGTGTGTATTATAGTGAACAGCAGTCCCTGTGTATATTATAGTGAACAGCAGTCCCGGTGTATATTATAGTGAACAGCAGTCCCTGTGTGTATTATAGTGAACAGCAGTCCCTGTGTGTATTATAGTGAACAGCAGTCCCTGTGTATATTATCGTGAACAGCAGTACCTGTGTGTATTATAGTGAACACCAGTCCCTGTGTGTATTATAGGGAACAGCAGTCCCTGTATATATTATAGTGAACAGCAGTCCCTGTGTATATTATCGTGAACAGCAGTCCCTGTGTGTATTATAGTGAACAGCAGACCCTGTGTGTATTATAGAGAACAGGAGTCCCTGTGTATATTATAGTGAACAGCAGTCCCTGTGTGTATTATAGAGAACAGCAGTCCCTGTGTGTATTATAGTGAACAGCAGTCCCTGTGTGTATTATAGTGAACAGCAGTCCCTGTGTATACTATAGTGAACAGCAGTCCCTGTGTGTATTATAGTGAACAGCAGTCCCTGTGTATAATATAGTGAACAGCAGTCCCTGTGTGTATTATATTGAACAACAGTCCCTGTGTGTGTTATAGTGAACAGCAGTCCCTGTGTATATTACAGTGAACAACAGTCCCTGTGTGTCCTATATTGAACAGCAGTCCCTGTGTTTATTATAGAGAACAGCAGTCCCTGTGTGTATTATAGTGAACAGCAGTCCATGTGTATATTATAGTGAACAGCAGTCCATGTGTATATTATAGTGAACAGCAGCCTCTGTGTATATTATAGTGAACAGCAGTCCCTGTGTATATTATAGAGAACAGAAGTCCCTGTGTATATTATAGTGAACAACAGTCCCTGTGTGTATTATAGTGAACAGCAGTCTCTGTGTGTATTATAGAGAACAGCAGTCCCTGTGTATATTATTGTGAACAGCAGTCCCTGTGTGTATGATAGTGAACAGCAGTCCCTGTGTATATTATCGTGAACAGAAGTCCCTGTGTGTATTATAAGGAACAGAAGTTCCTGTGTGTATTATACAGAACAGCAGTCCCTGTGTGTATTAAAGTGAACAGCAGTCCCTGTGTGTATTATAGAGAACAGCAGTCCCTGTGTGTATTAAAGTGAACAGCAGTCCCTGTGTGTATTATAGAGAACAGCAGTCCCTGTGTATAATATAGTGAACAACAGTCCCTGTCTGTATTATAGTGAACAGCAGTCCCTGTGTGTATTATAGAGAACAGCAGTCCCTGTGTGTATTATAGTGAACAACAGTCCCTGTGTGTATTATAGTGAACAGCAGTACCTGTGTATATTATAGTGAACAACAGTCCCTGTGTGTCTTATAATGAACAGCAGTCCCTGTGTGTATTATAGAGAACAGCAGTCCCTGTGTGTATTATAGTGAACAGCAGTCCCTGTGTGTATTCTAGTGAACAAAAGTCCCTGTGTGTATTATAGTGAACAGCAGTCCCTGTGTATATTATAGTGAACAACAGTCCCTGTGTGTCTTATAATGAACAGCAGTCCCTGTGTGTATTATAGAGAACAGCAGTCCTTGTGTGTATTACAGTGAACAGCAGTCCCCTGTGTGTATTACAGAGAACAGTATTCCCTGTGCATATTATAGTGAACAGCAGTCCCTGTGTGTATTATAGAGAACAGCAGTCCCTGTGTATATTATAGTGAACAGAGGTCCCGGTGTGTATTATAGAGAACAGCAGTCCCTGTGTATATTATAGTGAACAGAGGTCCCGGTGTGTATTATAGAGAACAGCAGTCCCTGTGTGTATGATTATGAACAGCAGTCCCTATGTATATTATAGTGAACAGAGGTCCCTGTGTATATTATAGTGAACAGCAGTCCCTGTGTGTATTATAGAGAACAGCAGTCCCTGTGTGTATTATAGTGAACAGCAGTCCCTGTGTGTATTATCGTGAACAAAAGTCCCTGTGTGTATTATCGTGAACAGCAGTCCCTGTGTGTATTATAGAGAACAGCAGTCCCTGTGTATATTATAGTGAACAGCAGCCCCTGTGTATATTATAGTGAACAGGAGTCCCTGTGGATATTATAGAGAACAGCAGTCCCTGTGTATATTATAGTGAACAACAGTCCCTGTGTGTATTATAGTGAACAGCAGTCCCTGTGTGTATTATAGAGAACAGCAGTCCCTGTGTGTATTATAGTGAACAGCAGTCCCTGTGTGTATTATAGCGAACAGTAGTCCCTGTGTATATTATAGTGAACAGCAGTCTGTGTGTGTATTATAGTGAACAGCAGTCCCTGTGTATATTATAGTGAACAGCAGTCCCTGTGTGTATGATAGTGAACAGCAGTCCCTGTGTATATTATAGTGAACAGAAGTCCCTGTGTGTATTATAGTGAACAGAAGTACCTGTGTGTATTATAGAGAACAGCAGTCCCTGTGTGTATTAAAGTGAACAGCAGTCCCCTGTGTGTATTACAGAGAACAGTATTCCCTGTGCATATTATAGTGAACAGAGGTCCCGGTGTGTATTATAGAGAACAGCAGTCCCTGTGTGTATTATTATGAACAGCAGTCCCTATGTATATTATAGTGAACAGAGGTCCCTGTGTATATTATAGTGAACAGCAGTCCCTGTGTGTATTATAGAGAACAGCAGTCCCTGTTTGTATTATAGTGAACAGCAGTCCCTGTGTGTATTCTAGTGAACAAAAGTCCCTGTGTGTATTATAGTGAACTGCAGTCCCTGTGTGTATTATAGAGAACAGCAGTCCCTGTGTATATTATAGTGAACAGCAGCCCCTGTGTATATTATAGTGAACAGCAGTCCCTGTGGATATTATAGAGAACAGCAGTCCCTGTGTATATTATAGTGAACAACAGTCCCTGTGTGTATTACAGTGAACAGCAATCCCTGTGCATATTATAGTGAACAGCAGTCCCTGTGTGTATTATAGAGAACAGCAGTCCCTGTGTATATTATAGTGAACAGAGGTCCCGGTGTGTATTATAGAGAACAGCAGTCCCTGTGTGTATTATTATGAACAGCAGTCCCTATGTATATTATAGTGAACAGAGGTCCCTGTGTATATTATAGTGAACAGCAGTCCCTGTGTGTATTATAGAGAACAGCAGTCCCTGTGTGTATTATAGTGAACAGCAGTCCCTGTGTGTATTATCGTGAACAGCAGTCTCTGTGTGTATTATAGTGAACAGGAGTCCCTGTGTATATTATAGTGAACAGCAGTCCCTGTGTGTATTATAGTGAACAGCAGTCCCTGTGTATATTATAGTGAACAGCAGTCCCGGTGTATATTATAGTGAACAGCAGTCCCTGTGTGTATTATTGTGAACAGCAGTCCCTGTGTGTATTATAGTGAACAGCAGACCCTGTGTATATTATCGTGAACACCAGTCCCTGTGTGTATTATAGTGAACACCAGTCCCTGTGTGTATTATAGGGAACAGCAGTCCCTGTGTATATTATAGTGAACAGCAGTCCCTGTGTATATTATAGTGAACAGCAGTCCCTGTGTATATTATCGTGAACAGCAGTCCCTGTGTGTATTATAGTGAACAGCAGACCCTGTGTGTATTATAGAGAACAGGGGTCCCTGTGTATATTATAGTGAACAGCAGTCCCTGTGTGTATTATAGAGAACAGCAGTCCCTGTGTGTATTATTATGAACAGCAGTCCCTGTGTGTATTATAGTGAACAGCAGTCCCTGTGTATACTATAGTGAACAGCAGTCCCTGTGTGTATTATAGTGAACAGCAGTCCCTGTGTATAATATAGTGAACAGCAGTCCCTGTGTGTATTATAGTGAACAGCAGTCCCGGTGTATATTATAGTGAACAGCAGTCCCTGTGTGTATTATTGTGAACAGCAGTCCCTGTGTGTATTATAGTGAACAGCAGACCCTGTGTATATTATCGTGAACACCAGTACCTGTGTGTATTATAGTGAACACCAGTCCCTGTGTGTATTATAGGGAACAGCAGTCCCTGTGTATATTATAGTGAACAGCAGTCCCTGTGTATATTATAGTGAACAGCAGTCCCTGTGTATATTATCGTGAACAGCAGTCCCTGTGTGTATTATAGTGAACAGCAGACCCTGTGTGTATTATAGAGAACAGGGGTCCCTGTGTATATTATAGTGAACAGCAGTCCCTGTGTGTATTATAGAGAACAGCAGTCCCTGTGTGTATTATAGTGAACAGCAGTCCCTGTGTGTATTATAGTGAACAGCAGTCCCTGTGTATACTATAGTGAACAGCAGTCCCTGTGTGTATTATAGTGAACAGCAGTCCCTGTGTATAATATAGTGAACAGCAGTCCCTGTGTGTATTATAGTGAACAACAGTCCCTGTGTGTATTATAGTGAACAGCAGTCCCTGTGTATATTATAGTGAACAACAGTCCCTGTGTGTCTTATATTGAACAGCAGTCCCTGTGTTTATTATAGAGAACAGCAGTCCCTGTGTGTATTATAGTGAACAGCAGCCTCTGTGTATATTATAGTGAACAGCAGTCCCTGTGTATATTATAGAGAACAGAAGTCCCTGTGTATATTATAGTGAACAACAGTCCCTGTGTGTATTATAGTGAACAGCAGTCTCTGTGTGTATTATAGAGAACAGCAGTCCCTGTGTATATTATTGTGAACAGCAGTCCCTGTGTGTATGATAGTGAACAGCAGTCCCTGTGTATGTTATAGTGAACAGAAGTCCCTGTGTGTATTATAATGAACAGAAGTTCCTGTGTGTATTATACAGAACAGCAGTCCCTGTGTGTATTAAAGTGAACAGCAGTCCCTGTGTGTATTATAGAGAACAGCAGTCCCTGTGTATAATATAGTGAACAACAGTCCCTGTCTGTATTATAGTGAACAGCAGTCCCTGTGTGTATTATAGAGAACAGCAGTCCCTGTGTGTATTCTAGTGAACAACAGTCCCCGTGTGTATTATAGTGAACAGCAGTCCCTGTGTGTATTATAGAGAACAGCAGTCCCTGTGTGTATTAAAGTGAACAGCAGTCCCCTGTGTGTATTACAGAGAACAGTATTCCCTGTGCATATTATAGTGAACAGCAGTCCCTGTGTGTATTATAGAGAACAGCAGTCCCTGTGTATATTATAGTGAACAGAGGTCCCGGTGTGTATTATAGAGAACAGCAGTCCCTGTGTATATTATAGTGAACAGAGGTCCCGGTATGTATTATAGAGAACAGCAGTCCCTGTGTGTATTATTATGAACAGCAGTCCCTATGTATATTATAGTGAACAGAGGTCCCTGTGTATATTATAGTGAACAGCAGTCCCTGTGTGTATTATAGAGAACAGCAGTCCCTGTGTGTATTATAGTGAACAGCAGTCCCTGTGTGTATTATCGTGAACAAAAGTCCCTGTGTGTATTATAGTGAACAGCAGTCCCTGTGTGTATTATAGAGAACAGCAGTCCCTGTGTATATTATAGTGAACAGCAGCCCCTGTGTATATTATAGTGAACAGCAGTGCCTGTGGATATTATAGAGAACAGCAGTCCCTGTGTATATTTTAGTGAACAACAGTCCCTGTGTGTATTATAGTGAACAGCAGTCCCTGTGTGTATTATAGAGAACAGCAGTCCCTGTTTGTATTATAGTGAACAGCAGTCCCTGTGTGTATTATAGCGAACAGTAGTCCCTGTGTATATTATAGTGAACAGCAGTCTGTGTGTGTATTATAGTGAACAGCAGTCCCTGTGTATATTATAGTGAACAGCAGTCCCTGTGTGTATGATAGTGAACAGCAGTCCCTGTGTATATTATAGTGAACAGAAGTCCCTGTGTGTATTATAGTGAACAGAAGTTCCTGTGTGTATTATAGAGAACAGCAGTCCCTGTGTGTATTAAAGTGAACAGCAGTCCCCTGTGTGTATTACAGAGAACAGTATTCCCTGTGCATATTATAGTGAACAGCAGTCCCTGTGTGTATTATAGAGAACAGCAGTCCCTGTGTATATTATAGTGAACAGAGGTCCCGGTGTGTATTTTCGAGAACAGCAGTCCCTGTGTGTATTATTATGAACAGCAGTCCCTATGTATATTATAGTGAACAAAGGTCCCTGTGTATATTATAGTGAACAGCAGTCCCTGTGTGTATTATAGAGAACAGCAGTCCCTGTGTGTATTATAGTGAACAGCAGTCCCTGTGTGTATTCTAGTGAACAAAAGTCCCTGTGTGTATTATAGTGAACAGCAGTCCCTGTGTGTATTATACAGAACAGCAGTCCCTGTGTATATTATAGTGAACAGCAGCCCCTGTGTATATTATAGTGAACAGCAGTCCCTGTGGATATTATAGAGAACAGCAGTCCCTGTGTATCTTGTAGTGAACAACAGTCCCTGTGTGTATTATAGTGAACAGCAGTCCCTGTGTGTATTATAGAGAACAGCAGTCCCTGTGTGTATTATAGTGAACAGCAGTCCCTGTGTGTATTATAGCGAACAGTAGTCCCTGTGTATATTATAGTGAACAGCAGTCTGTGTGTGTATTATAGTGAACAGCAGTCCCTGTGTATATTATAGTGAACAGCAGTCCCTGTGTGTATGATAGTGAACAGCAGTCCCTGTGTATATTATAGTGAACAGAAGTCCCTGTGTGTATTATAGTGAACAGAAGTTCCTGTGTGTATTATAGAGAACAGCAGTCCCTGTGTGTATTAAAGTGAACAGCAGTCCCCTGTGTGTATTACAGAGAACAGTATTCCCTGTGCATATTATAGTGAACAGCAGTCCCTGTGTGTATTATAGAGAACAGCAGTCCCTGTGTATATTATAGTGAACAGAGGTCCCGCTGTGTTTTCGAGAACAGCAGTCCCTGTGTGTATTATTATGAACAGCAGTCCCTATGTATATTATAGTGAACAGAGGTCCCTGTGTATATTATAGTGAACAGCAGTCCCTGTGTGTATTATAGAGAACAGCAGTCCCTGTGTGTATTATAGTGAACAGCAGTCCCTGTGTGTATTATCGTGAACAGCAGTCCCTGTGTGTATTATAGAGAACAGCTGTCCCTGTGTGTATTATAGTAAACAGCAGTCCCTGTGTATATTATAGTGAACAGCAGTCCCTCTGTATATTATAGTGAACAGCAGTCCCTGTGTGTATTATTGTGAACAGCAGTCCCTGTGTGTATTATAGAGAACAGCAGTCCCTGTGTGTATTCTAGTGAACAGCAGTCCCTGTGTGTATTCTAGGAACAAAAGTCCCTGTGTGTATTATAGTGAACAGCAGTCCCTGTGTGTATTATAGAGAACAGCAGTCCCTGTGTATATTATAGTGAACAGCAGCCCCTGTGTATATTATAGTGAACAGCAGTCCCTGTGGATATTATAGAGAACAGCAGTCCCTGTGTATATTGTAGTGAACAACAGTCCCTGTGTGTAGTATAGTGAACAGCAGTCCCTGTGTGTATTATAGAGAACAGCAGTCCCTGTGTGTATTATAGTGAACAGCAGTCCCTGTGTGTATTATAGCGAACAGTAGTCCCTGTGTATATTATAGTGAACAGCAGTCTGTGTGTGTATTATAGTGAACAGCAGTCCCTGTGTATATTATAGTGAACAGCAATCCCTGTGTGTATGATAGTGAACAGCAGTCCCTGTGTATATTATAGTGAACAGAAGTCCCTGTGTGTATTATAGTGAACAGAAGTTCCTGTGTGTATTATAGAGAACAGCAGTCCCTGTGTGTATTAAAGTGAACAGCAGTCCCCTGTGTGTATTACAGAGAACAGTATTCCCTGTGCATATTATAGTGAACAGCAGTCCCTGTGTGTATTATAGAGAACAGCAGTCCCTGTGTGTATTATAGAGAACGGCAGTCCCTGTGTGTATTATAGTGAACAGCAGTCCCTGTGTGTATTATAGAGAACAGCAGTCCCTGTGTGTGTTATAGTGAACAACTGTCCCTGTGTGTATTATAGAGAACAGCAGTCCCTGTGTGTATTATAGTGAACAGCAGTCCCTGTGGGTATTATAGAGAACAGCAGTCCCTGTGTGTATTATAGAGAACAGCAGTCCCTGTGTGTATTATAGTGAACAGCAGTCCCTGTGTGTATTATCGTGAACAAAAGTCCCTGTGTGTATTATAGTGAACAGCAGTCCCTGTGTGTATTATAGAGAACAGCAGTCCCTGTGTATATTATAGTGAACAGCAGCCCCTGTGTATATTATAGTGAACAGCAGTGCCTGTGGATATTATAGAGAACAGCAGTCCCTGTGTATATTTTAGTGAACAACAGTCCCTGTGTGTATTATAGTGAACAGCAGTCCCTGTGTGTATTATAGAGAACAGCAGTCCCTGTGTGTATTATAGTGAACAGCAGTCCCTGTGTGTATTATAGCGAACAGTAGTCCCTGTGTATATTATAGTGAACAGCAGTCTGTGTGTGTATTATAGTGAACAGCAGTCCCTGTGTATATTATAGTGAACAGCAGTCCCTGTGTGTATGATAGTGAACAGCAGTCCCTGTGTATATTCTAGTGAACAGAAGTCCCTGTGTGTATTATAGTGAACAGAAGTTCCTGTGTGTATTATAGAGAACAGCAGTCCCTGTGTGTATTAAAGTGAACAGCAGTCCCCTGTGTGTATTACAGAGAACAGTATTCCCTGTGCATATTATAGTGAACAGCAGTCCCTGTGTGTATTATAGAGAACAGCAGTCCCTGTGTATATTATAGTGAACAGAGGTCCCGGTGTGTATTTTCGAGAACAGCAGTCCCTGTGTGTATTATTATGAACAGCAGTCCCTATGTATATTATAGTGAACAGAGGTCCCTGTGTATATTATAGTGAACAGCAGTCCCTGTGTGTATTATGGAGAACAGCAGTCCCTGTGTGTATTATAGTGAACAGCAGTCCCTGTGTGTATTATCGTGAACAGCAGTCCCTGTGTGTATTATAGAGAACAGCTGTCCCTGTGTGTATTATAGTAAACAGCAGTCCCTGTGTATATTATAGTGAACAGCAGTCCCTCTGTATATTATAGTGAACAGCAGTCCCTGTGTGTATTATAGTGAACAGCAGTCCCTGTGTGTATTATAGAGAACAGCAGTCCCTGTGTGTATTCTAGTGAACAGCAGTCCCTGTGTGTATTCTAGTGAACAAAAGTCCCTGTGTGTATTATAGTGAACAGCAGTCCCTGTGTGTATTATAGTGAACAGCAGTCCCTGTGTATATTATAGTGAACAGCAGCCCCTGTGTATATTATTGTGAACAGCAGTCCCTGTGGATATTATAGAGAACAGCAGTCCCTGTGTATATTGTAGTGAACAACAGTCCCTGTGTGTATTATAGTGAACAACAGTCCCTGTGTGTATTATAGTGAACAGCAGTCCCTGTGTGTATTATAGAGAACAGCAGTCCCTGTGTGTATTATCGTGAACAGCAGTCCCTGTGTGTATTATAGCGAACAGTAGTCCCTGTGTATATTATAGTGAACAGCAGTCTGTGTGTGTATTATATTGAACAGCAGTCCCTGTGTATATTATAGTGAACAGCAGTCCCTGTGTTTATGATAGTGAACAGCAGTCCCTGTGTATATTATAGTGAACAGAAGTCCCTGTGTGTATTATAGTGAACAGAAGTTCCTGTGTGTATTATAGAGAACAGCAGTCCCTGTGTGTATTAAAGTGAACAGCAGTCCCCTGTGTGTATTACAGAGAACAGTATTCCCTGTGCATATTATAGTGAACAGCAGTCCCTGTGTGTATTATAGAGAACAGCAGTCCCTGTGTGTATTATAGAGAACGGCAGTCCCTGTGTGTATTATAGTGAACAGCAGTCCCTGTGTGTATTATAGAGAACAGCAGTCCCTGTGTATATTATAGTGAACAGCAGTCCCTGTGTGTATTATAGTGAACAGCAGTCCCTGTGTATATTGTAGAGAACAGCAGTCCCTGTGTGTATTATAGTGAACAGCAGACCCTGTGTATATTATAGTGAACAGCAGTCCCTGTTTATATTATAGTGAACAGCAGTCACTGTGTATATTATCGTGAACATCAGTCCCTGTGTGTATTATAGAGAACAGCAGTCCCTGTGTATATTATAGTGAACAGCAGTCCCTGTGTGTATTATAGAGAACAGCAGTCCCTGTGTGTATTATAGAGAACAGCAGTCCCTGTGTATATTATAGTCAACAGCTGTCCCTGTTTATATTTTAGTGAACAGCAGTCCCTGTGTGTATTATAGTGAACAGCAGTCCCTGTGTGTATTATAGTGAACAGCAGTCACTGTGTATATTATAGTGAACAGCAGTCCCTGTGTGTATTATAGAGATCAGCAGTCCCTGTGCATATTATAGTGAACAGCAGTCCCTGTGTGTATTATAGTGAACAGCAGTCCCTGTGTGTATTATAGTGAACAGCAGTCCCTGTGTATATTATAGTGAACAGCAGACCCTGTGTATATTATACAGAACAGTAGTCCCTGTGTGTATTATAGAGAACAGCAGTCCCTGTGTGTATTATAGTGAACAGCAGTCCCTGTGTGTATTATAGAGAACAGCAGTCCCTGTGTATATTGTAGTGAACAGCGGTCCCTGTGTATATTATAGTGAACAGCAGTCCCTGTGTGTATTATAGTGAACAGCAGTCCCTGTGTGTATTATAGAGAACAGCAGTCCCTGTGTGTATTATAGTGAATAGCAGTCCCTGTGTATATTATAGTGAACAGCCGGCCCTGTGTATATTCTCGTGAACAGCAGTCCCTGTGTATATTATAGTGAACAGCAGACCCGGTCTGTATTATAGTGAACAGCAGACCCGGTCTGTATTATAGTGAACAGCAGTCCCTGTCTATATTATAGTGAACAGCAGTCCCTGTGTGTATTATCGTGAACAGCAGTCCCTGTGTATATTCTCGTGAACAGCAGTCCCTGTGTATATTATAGTGAACAGCAGACCCTGTGTATATTATACTGAACAGCAGTCCCTGTGTGTATTATAGTGAACAACAGTCCCTGCGTGTATTATAGTGAACGGCAGTGCCTGTCTATATTATAGTGAACAGCAGTCCCTGTGTTTTTATAGTGAACAGCAGTCCCTGTGTATATTATAGTGAACAGCCGGCCCTGTGTATATTCTCGTGAACAGCAGTCCCTGTGTATATTATAGTGAACAGAAGTCCCTGTGTGTATTATAGTGAACAGCAGTCTCTGTGTGTATTATCGTGAACAGCAGTCCCCTGTGTGTAGTATAGTGAACAGAGGTCCCTGTGAATATTATAGTCAACAGAATTCCCTGTGTGTATTATAGAGAACATCAGTCCCTGTGTATATTATAGTGAACCGCAGTCCCTGTGTGTATTATAGTGAACAGCAGTCCCTGTGTGTATTATAGAGAACAGCAGTCCCTGTGTATATTATAGTGAACAGCAGTCACTGTGTATATTATCGTGAACAGCAGTCCCCTGTGTGTAGTATAGTGAACAGAGGTCCCTGTGTGTATTAATGTGAACAGCAGTCCCTGTGTATATTATAGTGAACAGAATTCCCTGTGTGTATTAATGTGAACAGCAGTCCCTGTGTATATTATAGTGAACAGCATTCTCTGTGTGTATTATAGAGAACAGCAGTCCCTGTGTCTATTATAGTGAACAGCAGTCCTTGTGTGTATGATAGTGAACAGCAGTCACTGTGTATATTATAGTGAACAGCAGTCCCTGTGTGTATTATAGTGAACAGCAGTCTCTTTGGATATTATAGTGAACAGCAGTCCCTGTGTGTATTATCGTGAACAGCAGTCCCTGTGTATATTATAGTTAACAGCAGTCCCTGTGTGTATTATCGTGAACGGCAGTCCCTGTGTATATTATAGTGAACAGTAGTCCCTGTGTGTATTATAGTGAACAGTAGTCCCTGTGTGTATTATAGAGAACAGCACTCCCTGTGTATATTATAGTGAACAGCAGTCCCTGTGTGTATTATAGTGAACAGCAGTCCCTGTGTGTATTATAGAGAACAGCAGTCCCTGTGTATATTATAGTGAACAGCAGTCCCTGTGTATATTATAATGAACAGCAGTCCCTGTGTGTATTATGGTGAACAGCAGTCCCTGTGTGTATTATAGTGAACAGCAGTCCCTGTGTGTATTATCGTGAACAGCAGTCCCTGTGTATATTATAATGAACAGCAGTCCCTGTGTGTATTATAGTGAACAGCAGTCCCTGTGTGTATTACAGTGAACAGCAGTCCCTGTGTATATTATACTGAACAGAAGTCCCTGTGTGTATTATAGTGAATAGCAGTCCCTGTGTGTACTATAGTGAACAGCAGTCCCTGTGTATATTATAGTGAACAGAAGTCCCTGTGTGTATTATAGTGAACAGCAGTCCCTGTGTGTATTATAGTGAACAGCAGTCCCTGTGTATATTATACTGAACAGCAGTCCCTGTGTGTATTATAGTGAACAACAGTCCCTGTGTGTATTATAGTGAACAGCAGTGCCTGTCTATATTATATTGAACAGCAGTCCCTGTGTGTATTATAGTGAACAGCAGTCCCTGTGTATATACTCGTGAACAGCAGTCCCTGTGTATATTATAGTGAACAGCAGACCCTGTGTGTATTATAGTGAAGAGCAGTCTCTGTGTGTATTATTGTGAACAGCAGTCCCTGTGTATATTATAGTGAACAGCAGTCCCTGTGTGTATTATAGACGACAGCAGTCCCTGCGTGTATTATAGTGAACTGCAGTCCCTGCGTGTATTATAGTGAACAGTAGTCCCTGTGTGTATTATAGAGAACAGCAGTCCCTGTGTATATTAGAGTGAACAGCAGTCCCTGTGTGTATTATCGTGAACAGCAGTCCCTGTGTGTATTATAGAGAACAGCAGTCCCTGTGTGTATTATAGTGAACAGCAGTCCCTGTGTGTATTATCGTGAACAGCAGTCCCTGTGTATATTATAGTGAACAGCAGTCCCTGTGTGTATTATAGTGAACAGCAGTCCCTGTGTGTATTACAGTGAACAGCAGTCCCTGTGTATATTATAGTGAACAGAAGTCCCTGTGTGTATTATAGTGAATAGCAGTCCCTGTGTGTACTATAGTGAACAGCAGTCCCTGTGTATAGTATAGTGAACAGAAGTCCCTGTGTGTATTATAGTGAACAGCAGTCCCTGTGTGTACTATAGTGAACAGCAGTCCCTGTGCATATTATAGCGAACAGAAGTCCCTGTGTGTATTATAGTGAACAGCAGTCCCTGTGTGTATTATAGTGAACAGCAGTCCCTGTGTATATTATACTGAACAGCAGTCCCTGTGTGTATTATAGTGAACAACAGTCCCTGTGTGTATTATAGTGAACAGCAGTGCCTGTCTATATTATATTGAACAGCAGTCCCTGTGTGTATTATAGTGAACAGCAGTCCCTGTGTATATTATAGTGAACAGCAGACCCTGTGTGTATTATAGTGAACAGCAGTCCCTGTGTGTATTATAGTGAACAGCAGTCCCTGTGTGTATTATAGTGTACTGCAGTCCCTGTGTGTATTATAGAGAACAGCAGTCCCTGTGTGTATTATAGAGAACAGCAGTCCCTGTGTATATTATAGTGAACAGCAGTCCCGGTGTATATTATAGAGAACAGCAGTCCCTGTGTGTATTATAGAGAACAGCAGTCCCTGTGTGTATTATACTGAACAGTAGTCCCTGTGTGTATTATAGAGAACAGCAGTCCCTGTGTATATTATAGTGACCAGCAGTCCCTGTGTGTATTATAGAGAACATCAGTCCCTGTGTATATTATAGTGAACAGCAGTCCCGGTGTATATTATAGAGAACAGCAGTCCCTGTGTGTATTATAGAGAACAGCAGTCCCTGTGTATATTGTAGTGAACAGCAGTCCCTGTGTGTATTATAGAGAACATCAGTCCCTGTGTATATTATAGTGAACAGCAGTCCCTGTGTATATTATTGTGAACAGCAGTCCCTGTGTATATTATAATGAACAGCAGTCCCTTGTATGTATTATAGTGAACAGCAGTCCCTGTGTATATTATAGTGAACAGCAGTTCCTGTGTGTATTATAGTGAACAGCAGTCCCTGTGTGTATTGTAGAGAACAGCACTCCCTGTGTGTATTATAGAGAACAGCAGTCCCTGTGTATATTATAGAGAACAGCAGTCCCTGTGTATATTATAGTGAACAGCAGTCCCTGTGTATATTATAGTGAACAGCAGTCCCTGTGTATATTATAATGAACAGCAGTCCCTGTGTGTATTATAGTGAACAGCAGTCCCCGTGTATGTTATAGTGAACAGCAGTCCCTGTGTGTATTATAGTGAACAGCAGTCCCTGTGTGTATTATAGAGAACAGCAGTCCCTGTGTGTATTATAGAGAACAGCAGTCCCTGTGTATATTATAGTGAACAGCAGTCCCTGTGTGTATTATAGTGAACAGCAGTCCCTGTGTGTATTATAGTGAACAGCATTCCCTGTGTGTATTATAGTGAACAGTAGTCCCTGTGTGTATTATAGAGAACAGCAGTCCCAGTGTATATTATAATGAACAGCGGTCCCTGTGTATATTATAGTGAACAGCAGTCCCTGTGTATATTGTATTAAACAGCAGTCCCTGTGTATATTGTATTAAACAGCACTCCCTGTGTGTATTATAGAGAACAGCAGTCCCTGTGTATATTATAGAGAACAGCAGTCCCTGTGTATATTATAGTGAACAGCAGTCCCTGTGTATATTATAGTGAACAGCAGTCCCTGTGTATATTACAATGAACAGCAGTCCCTGTGTGTATTATAGTGAACAGCAGTCCCCGTGTATGTTATAGTGAACAGCAGTCCCTGTGTGTATTATAGTGAACAGCAGTCCCTGTGTGTATTATAGAGAACAGCAGTCCCTGTGTATATTATAGTGAACAGCAGTCCCTGTGTGTATTATAGTGAACAGCAGTCCCTGTGTGTATTATAGTGAACAGCATTCCCTGTGTGTATTATAGTGAACAGTAGTCCCTGTGTGTATTATAGAGAACAGCAGTCCCTGTGTGTATTATAGAGAACAGCAGTCCCAGTGTATATTATAATGAACAGCGGTCCCTGTGTATATTATAGTGAACAGCAGTCCCTGTGTATATTGTATTAAACAGCAGTCCCTGTGTATATTGTATTAAACAGCAGACCCTGTGTGTATTATAGTGAACAGCAGTCCCTGTGTATATTGTATTAAACAGCAGTCCCTGTGTGTATTATAGTGAACAGCAGTCCCTGTGTGTATTATAGTGAACAGCAGTCCCTGTGTATATTATAGAGACCAGCGGACCCTGTGTGTATTATAGAGAACAGCAGTCGCTGTGTATATTGTATTAAACAGCAGTCCCTGTGTGTATTATAGACAACAGCAGTCCCTGTGTATATTGTATTAAACAGCAGTCCCTGTGTATATTGTATTAAACAGCCGTCCCTGTGTATATTATAGTGAACAGCAGTCCCTGTGTATATTGTATTAAACAGCAGTCCCTGTGTATATTGTATTAAACAGCAGTCCCTGTGTATATTATAGTGAACAGCAGTCCCTGTGTATATTATAATGAACAGCAGTCCCTGTGTGTATTATAGTGAACAGCTGTCCCTGTGTATGTTATAGTGAACAGCAGTCCCTGTGTGTATTATAGTGAACAGCAGTCCCTGTGTGTATTATAGAGAACAGCAGTCCCTGTGTGTATTATGGAGAACAGCAGTCCCTGTGTATATTATAGTGAACAGCAGTCCCTGTGTATATTATATTAAACAGCAGTCCCTGTGTATATTGTATTAAACAGCAGTCCCTGTGTATATTATAGTGAACAGCAGTCCCTGTGTATATTATAATGAACAGCAGTCCCTGTGTGTATTATAGTGAACAGCAGTCCCTGAGTATGTTATAGTGAACAGCAGTCCCTGTGTGTATTATATCGAACAGCAGTCCCTGTGTGTATTATAGAGAACAGCAGTCCCTGTGTGTATTATAGTGAACAGCAGTCCCTGTGTATATTATAGTGAACAGCAGTCCCTGTGTGTATTATAGAGAACAGCAGTCCCGGTGTGTATTATAGTGAACAGCAGTCCCTGTGTATATTATAGTGAACAGCAGTCCCTGTGTATATTATAGTGAACAGCAGTCCCTGTGTGTATTATATCGAACAGCAGTCCCTGTGTGTATTATAGAGAACAGCAGTCCCTGTGTGTATTATAGTGAACAGCAGTCCCTGTGTGTATTATAGTGAACAGCAGTCCCTGTGTATATTATAGTGAACAGCAGTCCCTGTGTGTATTATAGAGAACAGCAGTCCCTGTGTGTATTATAGTGAACAGCAGTCCCTGTGTGTATTGTAGAGAACAGCACTCCCTGTGTGTATTATAGAGAACAGCAGTCCCTGTGTATATTATAGAGAACAGCAGTCCCTGTGTATATTATAGTGAACAGCAGTCCCTGTGTATATTATAGTGAACAGCAGTCCCTGTGTATATTATAATGAACAGCAGTCCCTGTGTGTATTATAGTGAATAGCAGTCCCCGTGTATGTTATAGTGAACAGCAGTCCCTGTGTGTATTATAGTGAACAGCAGTCCCTGTGTGTATTATAGAGAACAGCAGTCCCTGTGTATATTATAGTGAACAGCAGTCCCTGTGTGTATTATAGTGAACAGCAGTCCCTGTGTGTATTATAGTGAACAGCATTCCCTGTGTGTATTATAGTGAACAGTAGTCCCTGTGTGTATTATAGAGAACAGCAGTCCCTGTGTGTATTATAGAGAACAGCAGTCCCAGTGTATATTATAATGAACAGCGGTCCCTGTGTATATTATAGTGAACAGCAGTCCCTGTGTATATTGTATTAAACAGCAGTCCCTGTGTATATTGTATTAAACAGCAGTCCCTGTGTGTATTATAGTGAACAGCAGTCCCTGTGTATATTATAGTGAACAGCAGTCCCTGTGTGCATTATAGTGAACAGCAGTCCCTTTGTGTGTTGTATTAAACAGCAGTCCCTGTGTATATTGTATTAAACATCAGTCCTTGTGTGTATTGTATTAAACAGCAGTCCCTTTGTGTATTATCGTGAACAGCAGTCCCTGTGTATATTATAGTGAACAGCTGTCCCTGTGTGTATTATAGTGAACAGCAGTCCCTGTGTATATTGTATTAAACAGCAGTCCCTGTGTGTATTGTATTTTACAGCAGTCCCTTTGTGTATTATAGTGAACAGCAGTCCCTGTGTACATTATAGTGAACAGCAGTCCCTGTGTGTATTATAGTGAACAGCAGTCCCTGTTATATTGTATTAAACAGCAGTCCCTGTGTATGTTGTATTAAACAGCAGTCCCTGTGTGTATTGTATTAAACAGCAGTCCCTGTGTGTATTATAGTGAACAGCAGTCCCTGT